>NW_025408555.1:600000-772500 GCF_019321695.1 Diaporthe batatas | reverse complement strand
GAGCCTGAATTCTAAGCATCTAGACCAAGTGCATACATACCTAGGGAGAGAACTTATGGGGGAGGCATCTCTGTGAGGCCAGGACAGTAGACATGGGCAGCTCCGCTTTCTGCGTGGTCTGTTTCTCCATCGATTAATTGTAATCATGGGGTTTGTAGAAATCACAATGGTTCACAATAAATACTGCGTGTAAAAAATGAACGGTCCCAAATTCAAGAGATCGGATATTCGCACCCGCCAAGACGGAGGGTATATCCATACTAGGGAACTTGGAGATCAAAGTGGTGCCTAGGTAGTCTGGAAGATTCCCATTTCTGAAAACCCATGACTAAAAAGACATCCTTTGCTACGTGGTTGAGCAGCAGGACACTACCACACTACGATTCAGAATATCAGAACATTAGCCCAAACAGCCGCTCGCACGGCATTGTAGAAAGTTATGCCGCTTCACTACAGAGTACATACATAGTACGGATAGGCAGGCCTACTATGTCCATTGTACTAGAGACTTTTAAAAGTTCACTCTTCCATACTACAAGTCTAGTATGTGTAGATTGATGTCCAGCAACGCTGATTGCGCATGAATCTCACAACCTCGGGTGCGTTCAAACGCACTAAATATGCCCACGACAGCAATAAATGAGGTTTTCCGTGGTCTTGTAAATCAGCGAGCTCTCTGCGATAGTGGATATGATTATTGAACACCGTTCACATGGTATAAGCCTATATAACCAAGTTCGTGTGATTTGGGGACCCAAAACCAAAAGGGAGCTTGCGTGAAACATTTAATCACAAGCATCTACTAGTAACCTGCGACTGTAATGATTGCGTTTTCTCTGTCCAAACATCTTTATTGTTACCCCAGCCTTGCCCATCCGGGTTTGGGTAGATGCCCGCCGTGTGCATAAGTGGGCCTCCCTGGAGAGAACCTCGGGAGTCGACGTTAGATCCTTGCGCGGACCCCTCAAATCTGATGTTCCATATCCTTCTTCAGAAAGCGCTCATCTTGTGCGACCCAACCAACATATTAACTTAGAATTTGCCCCGCACTATCGTTGTGCCGGAACGTCAAGAAGTTCTCAGCTTCATATCCACTGGGCATTGCTTGAGCTCAAGCTTAAGCTCGAGCCATCAGCAACCCCCTCGCTACTGTTTTATCGGCGTGCCTCCAGCGACCACACCATCACGATGGCAAACATAAGCAAATACCCCCTGGTGTCCTACCAGCCTTTCCGCCTCCTTTACAAGATCCTTGGCGCAGCATCAATAGCAGCTCGGCTCCCCTTCTGGCTCGTCATCGGCCTCATCCCCTCACTCCGGCCCAACCGGAAGTGGTCCCTCATCCAGACAGTCATGGCGCGCGTCCTCCGCGCCTCGCTACACACGGACTCAGTCATCGGCATAGGCGAGGCCGAGACCCAATCCCTCGCACCACCCAAGGGCGAAGGCGACCGCTTCGTGGTGGTCCAGCCCTTCGACGCAACGCTGTACGCCGGGCCCCTGGCCTCAGACCCGTCCGTATCCCCAGCACCCGTGAGCGGCATCTGGCGGCCGGGCCCACCGCCCCCTGATGCAGCAGCGGCCTGGAAGAAGGTGGTGCTGCACATCCACGGCGGCGCCTTCGTCCGCGACCACCCGGGCACCCCGGCCTCGGGCTTCCTCAGCACAACCCTCCTGGCCCACGCGGGCGTCGATGCCGTCTTCTCCCTGCGGTACCGGCTGTCCGGCCACGGCGGGCGCAACCCCTTCCCCGCGGCGGTGCAGGACGCCCTCACGGCATACCTGTACCTCGTGCGGGAGGTCGGGCTGCCGCCCTCGGCCGTGACGCTCTCGGGCGACAGCGCCGGCGGCAACATCGCCGTGGCGCTGCTGCGGCACCTGAGCGAGTTCGGCGGGGTCGAGCCGCCCGGGCGGGCGGTCTTGATCGCGCCCTGGGTCGCGCCCGCGGCCTGTTTCCCCCGGCGGCCCGTGGGGGAGCTGAGGGTCGAGGAGATGGAAAACTACGGCTCGGATATCCTGCCCTCGTCGTTCTTGCAGTGGGGCGTCAAGACGTACGCTCCCGGTGGGGACGTCGAGGCCACGAGGGATAACCCGTACATCCAGGCGCTGGGCCACCCTTTCAAGGCTGGGGCCCCCGTGCTGGTGAGCGTGGGCGGGGCGGAGATATTCTCGACGGATGGGGCGGCGTGGGCGCGTGAGATGAATGAATATGAGGGTGGTGGCTCCAACAAGGTGGAGGTCTACATTGAGGAGAATGCGCCGCACGATACGCTGCTTATCGGGGATGGTCTGAAGTGGGAGGAGAGTGCAAAGCAGGTTGCTGGCAAGATTGGGGAGTTCATCGAGAAGAACTAAGACCCAGAGATAATTGTGATGTCTCTGAGGCACGAGATGAGAATCTCACTTGCCAGGCGGAGAAACAGTGAGACTTGGCCTGGGCCACTAACGGACAAACTTGCGCACTTCACTTATTCACTTGCAGATACTGTTTTGAAGCACAACTTCAAAGACTTATATCAGGAATGGTCGTCAGAGTTTGGATATCTAGAAGTCATAGGATGGGCAGCCTATGTTGAGATTTGCGAGGCATGCACACTACGTAGACTGATACTGAAATCTCGTTACAACAACAGCTATTCCAAAGCGTATGAAAAAATACATTCGGATCCAGAGTTACGAAAGCGCCTCACAACCCCTTGACCTCCGTTCTGTTGACCAGTCCGGCGCCAAGCGCGCTTCTATGTCACTTACATCGCGAGCGCGTGGCATCCCACATGCACGTACGACAAATTCCATGCCTAATTCTGCAAAGTCTCACTCTCTCACACACACGTGTTGCAAATTCCCAAGATCGACTTCACCGGACAGTCACACAAATACCAAAGCGAACAATCCAGTTCATCGTTGCCCACTACCAGAACTGACGTAAGCAGTCCGGAAGCCCGCCTGCCCCCACCCCCACTCGGGAGGAGAAGGCGGCCAACAAGAAACAAGGCATATGATGACTTACACTATTCAGGGAGCAACTAACTACTGCACAAGAAATCCCCGGCCCCAAAGCCAAAAAACCACAGCAACAACAAACAAGGCAAGCCGATTCCCAAAACCCGCCCCCGGCGGCGATCACCACACCAAGGCCCCCCGTGATGGCTCGGCCTTTCCAACAGTGCAGACCGAGACACACCGACTGATCCACACACGACACACGCACGACGCAGGAAATAACTTGGACAGGAGAAGCACATGGCCATCTCACTGGCCCGATCCATGTCCCGCATGCGAAGCTTAAGAGCCACCCACCACAGGGGCCCCACCCCAGACTGATCGACGTCCGACAGGGCTGTCCAGCTGCATATGCTTTCTCGCCTTTTCCGTCCCTTGTTCTCTCTTTTTTTGCCTTTACGTATGTAGTGTATAGACCCCTAATCATGTGCATGTGGGGACAGACTCTAGCGTAGGGTGTCGAGGTCGTCGGGTCCGGGACACTCCCTTGCCTGCAGCACCCGCCCGCCCGCCCGCTCGCCCGCCCGCCACACGCCTCCGCCCACCTGGCCCGGCGCATCTTCCGCATACAGGCTCTCGGCACCGTCGTACGGCATTACATTATACGCGACGGGCATCGCTGGCAAGAGTTGGAAGGGTGGCGTGCACGCCGTGGTCATTGGCCGGGCTCACCACGCTGTCATGAGTCGGGGGCCCGGCAGGCGTGTGTGCACTACATAGTACATACTACATAGTAGCTTTAGGCGCTAGGCCTGGCGCGGATTCCAGCGCTGCCCGGCGGCGGACGGCGGACGATGCAGAGGCTGCTGCGGCCTTGTTTCTCCGAGGGTCTGGGAGTCTAACAAGTGACACCTGGGCAAGGGACTAGGGACCGAGCCGGTCGAAAGCCACCGGGCGCCGTCCTGTTTTTTTGGGCGGCGTTGCGCGTGAGAGGGGACGAACGTCGTGGTTCATTAGTCGGGGTCGTCTGGTCTAGATAGTTTCTAGTCGGGGGGCTTGCAGATCGGGGCCCTGCGGCTCGCCCGGCAGTTGCTCCCCGCCCAGTAGGTCTCCCGTACCAAGTAAGCCTGTTGCTTGTGCCGGCCGTGGCCGTGCCGGGATGTGCTCTGCTGCGGATCGATGATCTTGCGGCCTTATATCTCTGATCCAGCAGATCAGGGTGCCCTTCGCCCCCGCCAGCCCGCCTGACCCTTCACTGGATTTTTTTCCAGTCGTCCACAATAGAACAGCTAAAATTGGCCGCTACCGTGGACGACGGGGCCCACAGCTAGATGAGATCGATCCAAGTCCTCCGAACGGAGGAGCTTCGGAGGAGTGTGATGGTCCGCCGGGGCCCCCGCCCGCGGCCTGGCGCTCCACAGACTTACCTAACCCTGGTCAATAATCTCGCTGACATGATTAAGTGGCAGGTGGACGGGCTGCAGATGGCCTGTCTACTCGTGACAGATCTTCTGCTGGGTGACAGGTCCGCAGCTCGCTTGCGACGTCGAGCACCTCTCCGAGCCCTTTGTCGCAGACCCTTTTCACGTCTCTTGAGAAGAAGGGTCCGAACATCGTCAGGATGGGGCCGGCGCGTTGGCACTGTGGCCATTGCGGTCGTTGCGCAGCGCCCGTCTTGACTCGAAGCGAGTGCGATGCCAAGGGTGCTTGATCCATGGAGAAACGTGGGTACGGGAGGGCAAGGAGGGTTCGTTAAACTCTAGCCCATCTCCCAGGTGTGGAGGCATTGCGTTATCGGTCACAGGCCACACAGTGTCCGGCCTTTGTCAACAAAGCCCACAAGAATGGTCGATGGCCGAAAGTTTGATCTGCCACGGCTTGTGACCCCCTCGAACGCATATAGGTCGCAATCCAGGCTAGAAGCAATTCATTCTGGCTCGAATGTCAGCGCAACGAATCGTCAGAGGCAAGTCAAGAGAGCCTCTCATATGTCGGAAATTTCGCAGGGGCCTCCATGAGTGGCGCTGCTGGGAAAGGTGAAAATAATAATTGTGGCTTTGACTCCGCTGCAGAGCCCAATGAGGACGAACTGCTGCAGCGAAACATCTGAGAAACTGCATGGCAATGACACACCCACCTCGGGAGAGCTCCTGCAGAAGCTGTAGCCCTGTGCTGCCACGAAGGTTTCAAGTGGTCGCATGTACTGGATACCCGCGGTTGGAACACAACGGTCAAGTGCCCTGAGTGACCAGCACCTGTATCAGATACAATGGGTGGGTGAGGGGCAATGGCGGGCACGGCACCAAAAAAGCGTCTGGTAGTTGAGGATCGTGATGAATGATCGACCCCACAACCTTCCTAATCGGAACAACCCCTCGTGGTGACCCCGTAGCCACGTGTGGCCAGGGGAGATTGGCGGTCGGCGGAAGTGAGCGAGAGCTGTGATGACGGTGATCTCCGGACGGGCAGAGGTTCGAAATGTTGGACGATGGACGTGTATGCTGTGGGAACGAATAGCAACTGCCGAGATGGGTTGCGGGACTTGCGATTCTTTTTCACTTTGTTTTCCTTTTCCCTTCTTAAGCGCGACAAGAGCGAACGCCCGTGGAGAGAAAATTGAGGCGCATGGGTGAGAAGCATGCAGTAGTACTTGGGCTGTTAGGGTGCAGTACTCGAACAGGCCTGCTGTGATGCTAGCTGCATGCACGTTGCATGCAGCTGTTGCCCACTTGGGAGCTCGGTCGTCGGCAGTGATTGGGCAATCCAGGGGCTCGCGGTCGTGCGGTCACAGATATCAGTCCCAATTGGACCTTGTTGCAAGCATAGCAAGCATAGCTACAGGGCAAGTGGCTTGGCTATGGGCCCTCACCGAGAGGAGTTGGAGCTCCCAGAGACATGGCCAGCCCCAAGCATGTTACAACACAAAATATAGCAGCTGCTGGCGGCATCCTGAGGAGCTCGAGGGCTGGCAGGGCAGCCTGGACAGTCGCAGGATGGTGGTTTCGCAATATACACAGTACATTAGTGTAGAGAGGCAGGCCACGGGGTCCCAGGTCTGGTCTGGGCCTACTGCTTTCGGCAATCGAGTTTCTGAGCAGCACCAGTGCCAATCTGGCGATGATCCGTCGTTGACAGGCCAGGGGGTAAATTACAGGCAAAGCTGGAGCCGGCGACCAAGCAGACAGGTGACAGGCAGACCAGCGGGACCAGGCGAGGAGAATCCAACCGAGGCTCACGGAGCCAGTTTCATGGCCTGGTCGGTGACGGCCCCGACTTTGTGACTATGCAGGAGACGGACGCTGCAGTCATCGCAACGGCAGTGCGTGGCGAGGCCCACGCGGGTGAGGAAGCCATCTAGAAGAATCTTATTAAGTAGAAATATAAACACACATGACACGGACACCTCGACGTACATACTCAGGTCTGTACAACCGTGGCGAGTGCAACGCTCAGCCTGGCAGCCTGGGCAGAGCGAGGTGGCAGGTGGCCAGAGCTCGAGCTCTGCCTTGGCCCTCTGCCCTGAAGCTCTGCCTGGCTGGACTGGAAGCTGGGAAACTTGGAGGGATTGGGATTTGGGGGAGAGGGGGCAAGATGCTATGACGTGCCCCGCTGAGCATGTGAGTGGGCCATGCATCTCATCAACATGGGACGGAAGTCATAGCTCTACTCTGTGCAAGGTTGGCCGGCATCCGCGGTGGTGTGCAAGGTGGAGAGGCTCTGAGGGCGAGTGCTTGAAGTTTGGACGAGATGGGCTGGATGGTCAGTTTTGGTTCTGGGCCTGGCACACCAGTGGTCGAGGCTGTTTGTTAGAAGGGGCAGAAGTGCACGGCACTCAGGCGTGTTTGTTTTGTCAGTTGGCCAATTCGCCAACTCGCCAGTTGGTCGGTCGGTCGGTCGGCTCGTTGGTTGGTTGTTAGGCCAAAAAGACACGTGTGGTATCTGGGATTTGCAGCACACACAGATCCAGGAAGCTAAATTGGGGATCAATGATTGTGATTGAGTCGGATTGTAAGTCATGATGATGACGACGTGGATGTCGATGCGGCCGTTGGACTTGGGAACCCAGGAGCCCAGGAGCCCCCGGGCCAAACCGTTTGGGACAGAACGGGCAAGGCGGGCTTGACGGGTTAACCTGTGGCCCAGCCTGCGGGGACGACGGACGTCTTGGTCAGCAACGGACTTGCTGCTGCTGCTGCTGCTGCTGCTGCTGTAGTGAGCTGAATTGCTGAACAAGCTGAATGGCACAGCGAGGAGTCGATTCGTACTCGAGTACCCAAGGTTGCCATACGTGGAATATGCCCGGACAAGGTATCGAGGTACTTCTCCACACGCTATCTCTGCACCCTGCAGGCTCTAAATTGGGTTCGCCCGTGCGCATGGGTCCGCCTCCCCTTCCCGAGGTGTCTCTTGTCTCCTGCAGCGAGGGCTCGTCGCATCGTCGGATGGGCCCATCCTCTTGCCTGAAATCTCGACAATGGGGCTTCTGCAAGGGATTTTTATCTGCATTCGGGTGGGTGTGGCAGCTTGACAGGCACTGACAGGCAGGTGCTGCTCCCATAGTATGATAGCCGTCCCCAAGTTTTTTAGCATCAATCAATTGATCCCGGGGCCAGCCTCTTGGTAGCCGTGGCACCGCATGGCATGATCCGGATGACAGCCAGGCTTTCATGCGAGGGAGGCAGGGGCAGCAACTGGAGAGTGCACGCCTCTACACTAAGTACCTACCTAGGTAGGTAGGTAGGCAGGTACCTAGGTATAATCAGACACGAGCACCTGAAGTCGTTCGGAACTCCAGACCATACCAGACCAGACCAGGTCGGGTGTCTTCTTCCAGAGTACCTCCCAGAGTGGCACTGCATACAGTCAACTGACCCAGCTTGAGTCCGTGAGACGATGTAGAGGTGGAGGCAGAAGGACAGGGCGCGATGGGGTGACGAGGAATCATGGACAGGACATCGAAGCCAGCCAGGCTGGACGTACGGAGGAGACTCGACCCAGGGACGCTGTGAAGGAGGACGAGGGGGGCCCAGGCCAACCCTGCACGGTATACATCCGTGCTGTGCTGGGTGGAGCAGAGCACAGCAAGCACCCAGCAAGCACACAGTATCTGCCAGTGCCATGCCCTCCTGCACGCCTGCACGCCTTCCTTGTCCAGCCTTCCTCGCACCGTTTTGTTTCCCCCCTCCCAAACCTACTGCTACATACGCCAGGTACCCTTGTACTCCCGTGCGTCGTACTCCGTATGCTCAACTGGCTCATTGCTCCCCCTACCCGCCCAAGTACCCGGGTACCTTCAGCTCCCTGCCACGGGCGCCGCCCACGGCCCACGGACCACCTCAATCTCACAATCTCCTCTCCATGAACCGTTGCCTTCTTCCCTGCCTCGCCTTGCCTTGCCTCGCCCTGCCTTGCATTGCCCTGCCAATCTTGGTTTACCTTCCACCCTGAAATAGGTAGTCAAGGTCGACGCCTGCATTGGCTTGCATTACCTTATCCTGCCATGCATCGTCTCCCACGATTCTCTTCCTGACCACTTCCGACCCGGGCTCCAACACTTCTGACCCTCCTTTTCCCTTGGTCGATAAACAACCACCATCGCGACTCCGACTCCGACTCCACTTGACGTGACCAACCCCGTCTATCCTTCGCCTTCCTCTCTCTTTCTCTCTGTCCTCGCCCAACCCGAGTTCCATTCGCATCCGACAAGGTTTGCTTCCGAGTCGCGCATTTCGGCTCCCAGCCTCTCCGGTCTTTTGATCGCCCAGCCAAACGCCAGGCTTTGCAGGACTCGGCCGAATTAATCCCACCAAGGCAATTTGGGTTTGTCGCGCAAGGTGTCAACGGCACCTTCGAGGCGGCTTGGTCTGCCAGTTGCTGCATCTGGCTTCCGGACGTTGACTCTGGGATCGACAGGCCAGCCGGAGCCGAATTGGTTCAGCCTGTGTGTATTTGTGTTCGCGTCTGGCGTCTATCGTGTGCGGTTGTTATGGCGTTGCGCAAGAGTCCGGTTCTTGTAAGTGACGTCTCGTCCCATCTTCCATGGCCCTTTTTATTCCAGCACTGCCCACGACTCTACCACTCAACAACTCAATAACCCCCATCGGATTGCCGCCGTTTGGCCGGCTGTTTCCCACGGCGGCCTGTCGCCGGGATGCCACTCACCCCTCGCGTCACCTCTTTGTGTGACGGCCTCCGGTTCTGCTTGTCCCGACATAACCAATCAACACTCCAACCAAGTCCTGGGATCGCAAGCCTCTTGGCACGCCACCTCTGGATTTGCATCCCCTTGCTTTTCTCCTCACGCTGCGCCTCAATCGCTATTTTCTTTTTTGCACACCAGCCTGCAATCCGCTCGGACCCTTCCAGACCCCAAATGCCTATATCTGACCGGCGCCGCAGTGAGCACCCGCAGACGTTCGTCTGCCCACCGAGGCCATGACGAGCCAAGAGATGGAACCTGATCACGACCCTCCGCTGCTTCCGCTCCAAGGGCCCCGTATCATGCCCACCGCCAACATCAAGTCGAGTCCGCGACAGCAAGCCCGGCGCCCCCCGCAGAGCGCCACCCAAAAGAAGGATGTCGCGAGGGCACCCGTGTTCTTGCGACCAGCACCCCGAGATGCGGCCAAAGCCAGGCGGCCTATTCCGCCAAGGCGGGCTCCCGATCCGGGCGCACCGGCTCTCCCCCCAAACAAGCCGCGGACGCGCACCATGCCCACCCAGAAGGCGATCCCACTTGTGCCGGTGACAGAGCGGAAGAGCCAGGAGGACAGGGCGGCCTCGCGGCGGCCAAGAAAAAACTCAGATAACGATAGATGGGATATCACGCCAGATGGCGGGTCGGCTGGGCGCGAGGGGAGGCAGTTCACCGTGGCGAATGTCGGCAACAATGGTCGTATATACTTGAGGTATGTTACAAGAGGCCTGCGTGGGTGGCTCGCAGAGATTAACCACCCATGACCCGTCTGAGAACATAGAATCCCACAACAGCGCAATAGCTGACATCCTCTTCTCTTGCCTAGGCCCACCGTCCGACCGGCTCACCAGAGGCACCCGCAGCCTCCGTTCGTCTTCCCAATGACCCCCCCACAAACCGCTGGCTTAGGTTCAGCGCCGCACGAGAACCAGATGCGGGACAGCCTCCATGAGAATCGACCCCTAGGCTCCCAGTGGACACCAAGCCTGATGCCTTCAACGCCGACTACGGAACTGCTGCGGTCTTACTTGGACGACAGGAAGACAAGTATGGGTATGCACCGACGGACCCAGTCTGACTCCACCATTCACGAATCGAGGTCATCCGTGGCTCGAGAATCTGATCCAGGGGCTTTCAAGATCGTCGTTACCCAGCCGGGCGAGGAACAGAGGCCGAAAACGCTGGAAGACTTGGACGCCGCTACCTCGCCGTTCCTCGAAATTTCCATTCCCTCATGGAAGTTGGGCACTCCTCGGTTTTCAGTCAAAGGAACACCTTTTATCCGTGGCTCTAGTTACGCTCCCACTGAAGACATCCGGTCGAGCAACCAGTCCATGATGAGAAGGTCAGGCGGCATCACACCACGCTTTGCTTCGTCGATGGGTTCTAGGAGGCCCGGCTCTCTTGCTGGAGCCGCCTCCCGTCTGTCACTGCCACAGAGACCTGCCTGGCTGGGTTCTGGGCTTTCTCCACACGAGGCATCTCGGGCAAAGTACATGTCATCGCATGTTGTGATCGAGCCTGCAATGTTCGACTCTCTAACCTTCAAGCCGGCCTGCGATAACCCGGTCATTGTCAGGTACTCGTCTCTCACCGGAGCTGTGACTGCGGCAACTCCTCCGCGCCTCGTAGCGGAGATCACTTCTCCCACGTTCCTCGACTATGAACTCCTGTCCGACTTCTTCCTCACTTTTCGGGCATACCTGTCGCCCATGGATCTGCTTAAAATGCTCTTCTCACGGATGCGATGGGCTTTGATGAGAGATGGTGAGGTGGGAGTGGTAGTGCGTGTTCGAACCTTTGTGGCCCTCCGGCACTGGATTCTGAACTACTTCGTGGACGACTTCGTCTGCGAGTACGAAATGCGCACAGGTTTCTGCAAGCTGCTGAATAGCTTGACAGATGACGTGTCGCAGGACTCGAAAGGGCGCAGGGTACAGCTTAAGATTCTGGCCGAGCTCAAAAAGTGTTGGAGACGCGTTTGTGCTCAATTTTGGGATGGACCTGAATCCGAAGCTTCTTTACCACCTGAAGCGCCCATCGTCCCAGGCGGCATTCCTGGTCATCGAAACCCCAGTCTGGACCCCGAATTCTGGCAGAGATATCTGGACAATGGCCCGCCAACACTGGACAATATCCTTGCGCCTCTAACGAGCAATCCGCCGGATTCAGAGACAAGCTTTTATCGTGATGTCGCAAGGGCTGGCGGCCAGGACATTGACTACCAACAAGCTCAAAGACCTGCGACTCCCGAGAATCAAATCGACGGCAGGAAAACGACCGAGGAAGTGCAAGTCTCCCCGACCAGCATATCGAGCGGAGACATCGTCTCGTGCTCATTCCCGACTAGAACTCTCAAGTCCTCAAGCCCTGGTTCGAACCATCATCTGGGTGCACATCCGGTTGACCCGAGCTCAATCTACACCATGGAGCCTATCGCGACGACACCCCGTGCCTTGATGGGAAAGCGGCTGCGACCCCAGCAAGCGCACAAACGCAACGGAAGTCTTTCCGACTCCCTGAGGGAACATAACAACACAACACTCGAGCAGCTACTCCAGCAGAACACCGAAACACTACTTTCACTTCCATACGCCGGCAGTCTTGTGAGAGGCAACGTCATGCCTCCAGGCCAGGCCTTTGTTGAAATTGTCTCACCGAGCTCAACAAACGGTGCAAGTCGACAGACGACAGTGTTTCAACCATACCCAGATGATTCGGAGATGGACAAAGCCGCGGCTTCTGCGATGTCTGGGCAAGGAATGCGAAAACTTATCTGTGGTGTTCGTCGCGCGCTTAGTACGCGGGGCCAGGATGTGTCGCCTACACAAGGCAACTTCAACATCGCGCCCATAGGTCCCCGAGGTGTCACCACAAATAGACTGCCTGGGACTGCGATAGTGCCACAGGCTCGGCCGAGGACTAATAGTACGCGACCAGCCGTTCGGATCGATCTACTTGGAGCGGAGATCGTAGAGGACTTTAAAAAGGTGATCAGGGAGGACGCGGCAGCAGAAGCTGCTCTGCAGAGCTTCCACGGCTCTATACCGTCCACGCCGACGACAGTCAGGGGTCCCGGAGAAGACAGCGGGTTCTCGGTACCGCAAATGGAAGTAATGCGGCAGGCCAATCTGCAGGACGGCTCGCGTCCCTTCAGTGACGGCGGCGTGACCGCCGGGAGCAAATCCATCCTCATCATCGACGACACACTGCGTGTCCCAAATGAGTTTCCCGCAATGGCAGGCGCTCTGCCTGCTTTTACGCAGTCGGTAGAAGATTTCGCAGACTCCTTCATGCCACAGGGAGGAGCAGATCCTACCCCACCTAGCACACCTCCTGGTCGGATAACAGACACACCAAGAAGGTCTTCATACTTGCTCAATCAGCATGTCCTCCGCTCGGTCAAGTCAACTGATGCCTTGCCTCCTTTCGTTCCGGACCTGGACACTCTCGCTGGTGGGCACGCTCACAGGCCATCTGAAGATGAAGCCCGCCCTCCTCTGGATGACAGATTTTCTTCGTCTCAATTCCTGCGGCAATCATTGAGTCGCCCACCATTAAGTGGAGTGTACGGGCATGGGCGCCACCGCTCGAGTCGCTCATTGCGTTCGAACGGCACAATGGGGCTCAGAAGATATGCTTCATTCCAAAGTGGAATGGGACTGCGATCAACTGTTCGCAGCTTCGATGCGACCACGTACTCTGACAGAGCGTCGATAGAGCAATCGTCCGTGCCACCGCCGTTGAGAGTCCTGCGAAGACGTCCTGGCGGAGACCTTAGAGCAGTCAACCGCGTTGGAGACCTGGACCAACAAGTGCTGCGTAAGTCGCGCTCATTGGGGTCTCTTACGGCTTATACGGACTCGCTGGGAACTTCGTTCCTCCAAAGCCCAGCTTTGGGCCGCGGCTCAATGGGATTGATGGATGCTGTCAACAGCGACTACTCTCAAAATCGGGTAGAGGTCTTTTCTCTCGGCCTTCCAGCAGAGAGGCCAAAGCGTAGGATCTCTTTGCTCAGCACATCCTCCTCTAGGCCCATCATGAGACCTTCGTTCGAGGCTGAGGCACAGAAGCTCGCAAATATTCCAGACGACGAAGATGACGGTGGCGTTGAGTCGGCACTGCTGAAGCTCGAGGGGAAATACGAGAGGAGGCCGTTTAAGCTGTCCCTGGATGGGACAAACACCGCTCTGATCAACATGACCGTCAGCCGCAAAACGCCGCCGCCAGAAGAGGGGCCCGATTCCAAGGCAGAGAAACGGAAACATCGCCAGGAGCACATCGGGGAAGAAGGTGTCATGTCTCCGGCACCACCTGCCGAGAGTTCCGCAGAGGCGTCGGACTCGGCATCCCTGCGTGTTCCCGAACAGGGCCGGTCCCTGCGCGATGAGGTTGGCTCGTTCTTGTCGGACGGCTCGGACGGCTCATATTTATCAATCCCTCTGCTACAACGCGAGATCGCGGATGATAGCCACAGGAGCCCAGCGGAATGGACAAACCAATCAATTCTCCAAGATCCCGAAGATGGCACCTCTGCCGATGAACGAGAAGGAGGGGACAAAGATCGCTCATTTGAGTTTGTCAGGAAGTCTGAGAGCATCGAGAAGATCAAGCCAGGAGACACCATGCCGACGCCCAGGCAACGTGACAAGACGAGAGACTCATCTCAGTCTTTCCTTGATATTGACAGTACTGACGACGAGCTGTCGTCAGAGCTCTCAGACAACATGGAGGAGGACGACGAGGAACTCGACGCATTCCCGTCTCTGCGGCGTGGCGCCACCCTCACCAAGATTCAAACCAACCACACGGCAAGATCATACAAGACCTTCGGGACGCAGACCAAGCGCACGGTTAGCGTAGCCTCACCGACCTCGGGCACTGTTCAGACTTTCGAGGTGTCGCCCGAGACTGCAGACGTCCCAGAATTGCACAGTGCTCAGATCTGGGGGCAAGAAAACGGGCGCAAGCCGTTGCCTCCCACACCAGACTACACGCCAACGTTCGAACAGGCAACGCAGTCTATGAAATTGGCGCCAGGTGCCACTGAGGCACCGCGCAACGCAGCTAACATGGCTGAGCAAGAGAAGACCCGGGACTTTTCTGCGCACCTGCCGTTCATCTTGGCGTTTGACTCGGAGATACTTGCCCAGCAGTTCACGCTCATTGAGAAGGACGCTCTTAACGAGATCGACTGGAAGGAGCTTATTGAGATGCGGTGGAAGAATGCCGATAATAATGACTGTCGGTCATGGGTCCAGTTCCTGCGCGACGCGGACGCTCGTGGCGTGGAAGTGGTGATCGCTCGCTTCAACATTGTTGTCAAATGGGCCGTTTCTGAAATTGTCCTGACGCAGAACATGGAGGAGCGAGCTCGGTGCATCATCAAGTACATCCACATTGCTGCACACTGCAGGCGCTATCGCAATTTCGCCACGATGAGCCAGATCACCATCGCGCTGACAAGTGGAGAGGTTGAGCGCCTGTCGCAGACATGGAGGATGGTGCCCCCCCACGACGTACACACCCTGCGGGAGCTCGAGGCTCTGATCTCGCCTACCCGGAATTTTTTCGCTCTGCGCTCAGAGATGGAAGGTGGAGGTCTGACCACCCACGACATGGGTTGCATCCCTTTTGTGGGCATTTATACCCACGATCTCATCTTCAACGCACAACGGCCAAGCGAGATCGCCAGCAGTCCAACGACGGCCCCCCTGGTGAACTTCGAGAGATGCCGGATTGCTGCTGGCGTGGTCAAGACCTTGCTTAGGCTGCTGGAGGCAAGCACGACATACAACTTCCAACCGATCGAGGGCATCACCGAGCGCTGTCTCTGGATGAGTGCTCTGTCAGATGATGAGATCCGACGATACTCTCAGCGATTGCAATGACGAGCAAACACACAAACTGCACACCGCGACCGAACTCTCGAAACCGGCGGCTTTTTTACTGAAGCGTGTGGAATGGAGTTTTAACACGATACCCCCTGTATATTCTCTTCCTACCAACGACCGCACATGTTGCTTTTGACGGCACGAAAAGACGCAACCTTAAATTAGATGCCGGCCTTGACACGCCACCCGAAACGAAACCGCACTTACAGTTGACTGTAAATGATCAACTTTCCCCGCTTCATATTGGCCAATATTGGTCTTTTCATAGTGCAAACTATCATATACCCACTTAGATGAGGTCTCGGAGCATCGGGTAATTCTTAATTCCCTTTGAAGTCACGACTCTCGTGTGTTCTGCTACGAGATTGCACCACCAGCACCAGCAATAGTGGCCACGCGGAAGAGCAGCGAGCAAAGCCAGCATTGCTTTTTGATTTAACTTATGTTTCTGATCGCGACGATCTGATAATTCTTGGATTGAGGAATAGAGCCGATGGTTGGAACGGCGGGAATCTACCAGCACGCCGCTCGAGAGGCGTCCTAGCCTCTGTTTGGTGGGACGGACCGGTACCCACTGGAGAGCGTTGCACGCTCCCTTCACTGGGGCCTGCTGGGGAAGGAGATGCAGTGGTGTTGTTTCAAGACGCATAATCGTGTATGTCATTTACAAGGCTCTGACACTGGTCGAAGCCGAGGTCTTTGTTTCCTTATTCTGTTTTCCGTTTTTCAGTTTTTTCATCCCTCCGGCATGACGATTTTGTGAGGTTGCGAAGGGAAGAGCGGCTCGGTTCATTCATATACCCCCTTGTTTTCATTTTCTATTTCGATAAACGGGCGGAGTTGGAGCTGCGTCGTCCGGGATGGAGGGGCGACGCAAGACGATGGGGAAGTGGGACCTGGGAGACGGACGGCCAGCAAAGCAGGCGGGCTCTTTTGAAAGAAGTTCCCCGCCGTCTTACGAGAGACGATGCGGCTGAACCTGACGAATACATGATCACGCTCTGGGCTCAATGCCAGGCTAAAAAACCCGATACTACCTACCCTTTCGCGGTCTGAAATCATGTGCAATCCCGAAATTGTGAATGGGGACGGCTGACATTCCTGGTACCTGGTGCTGCGTCATCGTACATATTCCCATACTGGGCATGGGATTTTAACCTTTCAGACCAACAATAATCCAGGCAGCAGCACCCGTCATAGGCGTGAAAAAAGAAGCGTCGTGCCATTGTCTGCAAGGTGGGCAAGGACCACAATGTGGCTGGCCCCGCTCGGCTCGGGGGGGCCTTGGTCACCAAAAAGTGACCCCCCAACCACATGCACGAAAATGCCCAGACCTTTCCCAGCCACGACACGAGCCAGACGCGTCCCTGCGGTGCAAGGTCGACGTGTTCTTCACGACTCCACCGTGGGTGGGGCCTAAATGGGCGGGACGGTGTGGGCCCAGACCGGTTATCCAACAAAAAAGAGAGGATGGCCGCCGAGCATTGCATGCCCCCTTATGTGTGCCGTGCCAACTCACCGACCGACCGTCATCAACTCCTCCATTTCATTCATGCCTGAGGCTCGCTCCGGACTTGCTTCACTGCCTGTTCTTGGTTTTTGTTCATTTTCGTGGCCTGTATCTGTTCTGTTCTTTTTACCCAGCACGCTTGTTCTGTCGGCACGATTTGTACTTTTTTCCCCTTTTGCATGTCTTATTCCTGTATTCTTTTGTAGTGGCCCTTCCGTCTGCCACCACCAACAAGGTCCTATCCGGAGAAGCCTAGATAGCATCGGACCGGACGAGACTACTTAAGTAGGCAGACAGGACTGGTTTGAGAGAGAGAAACATCGAGACTGAAACGGAACGGAACTGTCTTGCCAGGCTGCTCGCTTGCTTGCACAACACAACACAACACAACACAACACAACACACCAGAGACACTGCCCATCATGGCGGAAGAACTCCCTCTGGCGCTGCGCCGCACACAACGGAGGACGCCCAAGAAGACAAATACCGCAGCGTCGACGCGCAAGTCTCCGAGGGCAACGGGCGTCGCCCAGAAGAAGCCAGCCACCACAAGGGCGGCGGGCAAGAAGGCGGCGAGGCCGACCAAGAAGGGCAAGGCCAGCGCCCCGGAGTCTGCCAGCGTCACTGCCGCGGACGACGCCGCGGACGACTCGGCCACGCTCGTCGACGATGCGGACGGCAGCATCACGGCGCTGGACTATGAAGCCCCCATATCCTCCTCCAACAAGAGGAAGAGGCCATCCACCACCACCACCACCTCCTCCCCCCAGATCGGAGAGGAAGGAAACCAGCGGGCCATCAAGAAGGCCCGCCGCCAGACAAATAAGAAGAACAACAACGACAACGACAACAACAACAACCCCACGGTAGTGCACGTCGTCCCCCTCCGCACACAGGTCCTAGACCCACACACCATACGGCAGATCAGGCGCAACGGGCTCAGCGCGGTGCAGAACGCGGCGTACGAGGAGAAGCGGGCGCGGCGGCAGAAGACGCTCGAGGAGCTGCGGCGGGCGCGCGAGGAGCTGCTGGAGCGGGACGCCGAGATCGAGAGGCTGCGGGAGCTGACGGCGGTGTTTGGGGACGGCTCCGAGGGGGCGGCGGGGGAGCTGTCGCGGCTCAGGGAGGAGGTCGAGGGCCTCCGCCGCCGGCGTGGTGCTGGTGAGAATGATGATGATGATGTCGAGTTGACGTCGTCGCCACCTGTTGCGAGAGGCTACGGCGACGATGGTGGTGGTGATGATGATGGCTGGGCAGGCATGGACGGCATGTCTGATGCGGGTGTTAGTGACGCCGGGGGCGAGTCTGGCGCGCGTGAGTTTGACGACGGGGATGAGTTCGGCGAGGCTTCCCTCGCGGAGCTGGAGATGGGTGGCACCCCTGGCCAGCACCGCCGCCATCACCACCAGCACAGGTCCACGACAAAGAGGCCGGCTGCACTGCGCCTCCACGGGACGACAACGCTCACGCCGCCCAGCACCAGCCCGACCAAGATGGCCTCCCCCTCCCCCTCCTCCTCCTGCGATGCCGGCGTGCAGGCGGGTGTGAACATGTCCAATGCAACAACAACGACAGACGCCGCCTCGCAGGTCTGCGTCCCCGACCCGGCGATGGACGCCCTCACCGAGGAACTGGGAACCCTGCGCGCCGAGGTGAGCAGCCTGAGCGAGACGCTGCTGGAGCGGGACGCCCTGCAGGCCCGCATGGGCGAGAAGCTCGCGCGGCACCACCACGGGTCCTCGTCCCCTTCATCCGCCCAGGCCGAGGACCAGGACCAGGACTTTGTACTCCAACTCGACATCGTCCTGCAGGACCTGGCGGAGAAGACGGACCGGCTCGGGGAGCTGTCGGCCCTCCTGATGCCGCCCGGGGACTCGACGGATGACAACAACAACACCACCAACAAGGAGACAACAGCCCAGCTGGCCGCAGCGCTCCAGGACGTCAGGGACGCCCTCGCCGGCCTTGAAGCCGGCCCATCCACCACTGCCACGAACACGAACACGACCACGCCGCCGCCGCCCCAGTCCGCAGCCCAGACGCTCCTCCAGGCCGCGGCCCGCCTCCGCGAGCTCGACAACACCCTCAAGCAGCGCGCGGCAGCCCACGACGCGCTGGCCACGGACCTCGCCGCGTGCAGGGCCTCAGAGGCAGCGAAGGAGGCCCAGGCCGCCAACCTGTCCGCCGACGTCGCCCACCTGGCCGACACGGTCGCCGCGCTGCGCGAGGAGCTCGACGCCGCGTCGGCCTCGCGGCAGGCGGACCTCGACGCGGCGCTGCAGCAGAAGACGGCCGCCGCCGAGCTCGAGGCGCTGCTCGCCGAGCGCGAGGGCGAGTTGCAGCGGCTTAAGGGGGAGCTCGCTGCCGCCGGGGAGACGGTCTCTAGGCTGCGCGGGGACGCGGCGAGGGACAAGGCGCGGTCGCGGGATGCGGTGCGGGCCATGCGCGCGCAGATGCTTGCTGCGCTGCGGGTTGGGGAGGGGTTCCTTGGGGACGAGGTTGCTAAGAGTGAGGAGGCTGATCTTGGTGGTGGGATGGACGGGGAGGCTGCCAGGCACCGGAGTGATGACAGTGGCCTTGGTCTTGGTGAGGATCAAGCTGAGGGGGGACTGCAGCTTGTATGATTGAGATGTTTGCATTTGGTTTGGCGTTTTTTTGGGTTGGTCGGTTGATGGGTCTCTTTTTGGAGATTATAGCATCTGCGAGGCATAGTACTTTGGGCATTTGCATCATTAGCATGGGTCCGTCTATAAGAAGCATGAGTATCTAGATATGATGTGCTGAAGCACGAATTTTAACCAAAAACACATACATGTCACGTACAAAAACAAGGGAAACCTCATCTCGGGATGCTGTGGGCTGCCGTGTCGTGGTCAAGATGCCCTGACTGTGTTACGACTACACCTTGATCTGTCAATGTCAACGGCGAAGTAAACATGAGCGACGTAGCAACCAGGCTATAAAGCCAGCAAGGAAGATATCAGCCTTCCTTCACCGGCCCCTTCCTTGTCTTGGTCCTTGGCTGTTGGTGATATACTTAGTAGGAGGAAGGACGACTGCTTGTGAAGTCGAACTCCCTGAGCCTATGGGCGACCAACTCCCCGAAGATAAGCCCTCTCCTGATACGGGCGCGGATGTCGAGGCCAGTTAATAGCTCATCTCTGATACATTTGATGGAACGGAGGTCATTGTCCAAACATCCGGGGCACTCAAGCTTGTTATTCGCTGTGGAGACGCACTGTTTTTCCATATGCCCTCAAAACAAGGGCAGATCAACTCTGAGCAAAACGAGGAAGCCAACCATCTCGTTCTTGCCGACAGAGATTAAACTCCAGATTGGTGACCAATTCATATATGGAAAGTCGATTGAGCAACTTCTTGGCACAAAACAAGGAACTCAGTGGCTTGCCCAGTACTATCATGAAATGGAAGGGTGTGTGCTCGCGGTGTGCAGTTCCTGGTGCCACCCGAGGCAGGCCGATTTCAACACAATAGCCCACCTGGACGCTCTTCCGGACGCCCTTACGTGTCGCCAGCAACATGCTCCCGTTGACCCTCTTTGTCTTTCACTCATGTCAAATTTGGGACCGTTTGTTGATACCGTGAATTATAGTCAGAAATTCAGCTTTTTAACCATGGCACAACAGAGTAGTCCGCCAATCTGATCTCCTCCTGTGACAGTCCTCGGAACCTTTCCGTAAAACAGATGTGCTCAAATTTGCTGACATAATTTGTTCTTGGTTCCTGATCACAAAACTCTCGCCACGTCGTACCCCATGACGCGAGCTGCGGCACCTTCCCAATTGAAGGCTGGTTCAAAATGACACTTCCATCTGTCGCCAAAATTAGCCCCTGACTCGTCCCGGAAAGAAAAGTGTATTTCAATATCTAGGCAAGAGTTGATAATCCAACGAGACCCCGGGAACTAAAGGACGGCGCGCTATTCACCTCCAAAACGAGTCCCTTTATTAGGGGATCCTGATGTACCCAATGAAGGTGGTATCGGGAGACCAAAAGGGTTTGTTGCAGGCACATTCGCCTGTCGTGCCGACGAGGTAGCATTAGTTTGAGCTCCGGAGGCGTCTCCAAAAACAGGCATATTGGTACTGCTTGACCGAGGGGATGCTGCTCCAAATCCAGAAAACAAGCTCTGCGATTTATTTGGCGTACTTCCAAAAGCGGGAGATGATGTGGCGAGGTGGGAAAACATGTTCCCTGGGGTAGTTGATGGAGTAGCAGCGCTGGTATTATTGGAGAAGATACTGGAGAACAAGGACGAATTGGCTCCAGAGGCGGGTTGAGAGTTTGAACCAATCGCTAGATTCGAAAAACTGTTCACAAATGTCGAGTTTCCAGGCGACCCGGAGCCCGCCACGGGTTTTGAGGCAGCCGGCGGCCTCTCTTGGCCTCCACGGCTTGGTGACTGGGTGGCAGCTGATACGGCACCATCAATCCTAGGCTGGCCCGAGTTGTTTGATGCACCTGAGGTGATTTATTAGCTATAAATAACAATTGATATGGCTGAGGCAGTCTGCGCGAGCCGCTTGTTAGCTTACTAGTAGGCCTTGAACCTCGACTTGCAGGAATGTTTTGCCGCAGTGCCGGTCGTCCTGGTTGTGTGGAAGACGGAACTACGAAGGTCTTAGTACTAATCGAGATATTTTAATCATGTTGAATCCAGCAGTGCACGGAACTCACCTCTGCTAGTTTCTCTCGGCCTGTAACGGCGGCATTGTTCAAGTCCTTGCTTTAGAAGATCGAGATTGTCACGGAGCTGAGATCTGTAGCTGCGAACGTCTTCCGACTCGCCAGCGAGCCTTTCCAGCTGTTCATCATCCATATCATTGACAAGCCTCGGGGTGAAAATGTTGGGAAGATCCTGGATCAGACAGCTCTCGATGCCCAAATTGATCAAGTTATCCGTGAACGTTCGCAGAGACATCTGAAAGAAACAGGTCAGTCTCTTCCCTCACTTGCGCTTCTGGGGAAAAGAGCCTTACATCGTAGAATGTTTGCATCGAATGAATCATACGATCGGTTCCGAACTCATTGTGAGACCGGGACAATATTGCGGCTCCCACTAAGGCTTCGGAGACGGCATTCGCTGATTCAGATGAGTCCGCGGCACGCTCAGTTGCTCTTGTTGCCAGAGCCTCCTGGAAATCAGTATCAAGAGGTCGCGCGTACCCCTCATAGTAGGGCCGGAAGATCTCCTCCAGCTTTGTAGAAAGCTGTTGTTCTTTTTCAACGAAGAAGTTCAGCACGATACTGTCCAAAATCGCGTCTATCGTGCTATTTGGATTGGAAGATCCGACGATGTGCTCAAATGCTTCGTTGACGAACATCCTAGCCAGTTTTAAGATCTCTTCGTTATGAAGCGCAGCGATGTTCTTCCACGGTCTTGCCTGTTTTTGGAAGAGCTGGATCACGATTTCCTTGTTGACCTCTCCTGGGAGCTCTGTTCCCTGATGTGACGCCGCCCGACGCTCTAACTTAGACGACAGTTTTCTCCATGTGATGGTTTCGGGCTCATGCAGGGACGGGTTGTCGGTGTACACCTCTAGAAACTCTCCAAGGTATCCAGGTGGCGAAGGCTGTAGTGATACATCGTAAGGACCTCCAGTCACCTTCTGAGTGGACCCGAAGGTGATCAAGATGTGCCGGATGGCTCGATTGAAGTTCCGAAGATTAGACCTCAACTTGCGATGGGACCCATTGAAACCGCCAAAGAATGGATCAGTGTAATGACCCCGGATGCCGTCCTGGACCAATCGCTGGAAGTGACTGGCAATATCGATCAAGTATGCTCTCTTTGCCTCGGGCGTATTTCTAGGCTGCCCCAGTCGGTCAAGCTCAAGCTCCGTATGCGATAGCTTATCCTGGATATCCTGAAGAACAGCCGGCAGGCTTTTTCGAATATGGTCATGAAGAATACGGCTCAACTTCGCTCGCAGAGCCCCAACTCCACGATTAGCGCCTGGGATCGAGCCCCAAGCCTGCGAGCTGAAGAATTGCTCTTCGACTGTATCGCGGGGACCACGATCGGTTTCGTAGTCTGCTAAATTGCGCAATACATGCCAACCTAGCGCCAGGTTGTGGACAGCGTCGCGACCTCGGACGATCTGCAGGTAGTCCTGCTCACTGGAAGACCCTGGATGGAGGAGATCTGGCTTAGTTATGACGCCGAGGGTCCGCGTCTTCGAGGGGTCGTGTTTTGCGGCCTCTTGCATGACCACCTGGTTAGCCAGCTGGTTGTTGGCGGCTATGATACCAAGAATGATGCTGTTTGGCCTCCTCATGTAACTTTCTACCAGCTCCATGACGGTTGCCATCCCTTCAGGTGACTGTTTCGCTGTTGCGGTATGGAAAATCCCTGGAAGATCAACCAGCGTCAGGGGGTACATGTCAGGACCTTGGATCTCTAAGCGCAGGACATCTTTAGAGAAGCCGCGGCCGGTATCGGAGAGTCCCATTTCATCTTTTGCTGTAGCGATAATGTTCGCAATGTCCTCTTGGTTAAAATCCGTCACCTGCAACGAATGGGTCGGCCTGGTGGCGTCGGCAAACTGAACACTTGCAGTCACAGACCGAGGATTTCCGGGGCGGAGAACCAGCTCAGTGGCGAACCGAGTGCAGACTCCCCCGTGGACGGGGAAATGGACATGTGAGATGGCCTCCAGTACAGACGACTTCCCGGATGACTGGTCTCCGACGACAATAATCTGGGGTAGGTTGACAATTCTGCCAACGCCCAGAGACGATAATCTGTCAGCGGTATCAAAAATCGTCCTTGTCTCAGCGCTATTCAATTCATCGAGAGCGGTGGAGTCGAGATTGATCTGTGCCATTGCGATATGACGCCGATGAGATCGTGACGTTGTAAGAAAACAGATTGTGGCGTATGAGCATCAGTTGTGATTTTGACGGAGTCTTTCCTTCACCAAGAACTTCAAGTATTCAGACTTTAATATATTGGATTGTTGGTTGGCGAACATGGTGGCGCAGCCCAATGTTACTCTGGTCTGGTCTTGACACAGCTGAAATGCAGGGGGCACCAGAACCACCCCCCACACACACACGCAGACCTCCGGCGGCAAGACGATAAGACCATTGGATTAAAGATAAAAACAGAACTAGTGCCGCATGCTCAATTTTCTGGTGTGTGTGTGTGTCAACTGGTGTTGGTCTAAATTGTAGGAAGCCACTCTAGAAGCTTCAAGTTAATGCCCAACATGTCAACGTCTACTGCTTAAAAAGCGTACTGTACGCACACGGCTTGAAAACGAAACCACCTCCTTACTCAGGGACAGCTAAGTAGAAAGGCCGCATGGTAGATTCCTGAGATTCTAATTGTACGCACCCAGTGTGCCCTAAATGAGCTCCCTGCTTTACAATAGCCTATTATCAGTATGGATTGCGCTCCTAAGGCCAGGAATGGGCACACCCGCCCAAACTGTGCCGTGCCCCTGCGTCTTGGCCAGCATCTACGGCTCTGATTCTTGCCCATTTGGGGCGGAAATTCAAAGGTGCGTGGTTCATTCAAATTGTTCTATGCTCAATATTCATTGTAACACAACAGGGGCAACATTGGTGTCAAGCCTGGCCGCGTGGTGAACAGGGGCCTGCATCTACGAGTAGTAGAACTCGGTATGGAGAATTTTGCAGTCCCCTGCAAAAATGAGGACTCGCTATTGAGAGGGACCCGTCGAGTGTTGCGTGACAGAGACCCTGGGCCAAAAAAAACCACAATTCCATGTTGCCTTCAACTTAGAATCCAACACTTATTAACCTACACCATCCCACTTTAAGTATCCTAGGAAATCCCCCTAATCTAGTTAAGAGTGTGACTTTAATAAACTAAGTTAGATTATTATAGCTATAGTTAGCTAGTATATATTAAGATACTCACCTTATTATTATAATATTCCTCTCTTAGTTATAAATTATAATATATATAATTACTTTATAAATCTTTAAATATACTTAGTATAATACTCTTTAAAAGATTTTTAAATATAATTTTTAAACTATCTTTTTTATTTTAAAATAATACTTTAAATAATATTTAATATTTTAAAATTATTTCTTTATTAATACTCTTTAATAATAATTATAAAATATATTAATACTTTTAAAAAATTAAATTTTTTTTAAAATTAAAAGATTTCTTAAAACTTTCTTTTTTCTTTTAAAACTTTTATTTAAAACTTTAAAATATAAAGAAAAAAAACTTAATTAAAGTTAAATAAATAAATAAATAAATAAAAAGTTAATTAAAAGCTTTTTTAGAAGGAAATATTATAAAATAAATAAAAAAAAGAATTCTTTTTTAGTTAATCTTTATATTAAAGTAAAAGAGTAATATTAAGAAATTTTAAAGACTAAACTTCTTAAAACTTAATTTTTATTTTAAAGACCTCCTTCTTACTTAAAGAGAGTATTAAAAAAGGAAGAACTATTAATAGTTATAGCTATTACTAAAAAGTATTAATAAGAATACTATTTTTAAAAACTCTAGGGTGTGCGGTACGGTAGTAAGCAAGCCTTAGATTACCTTTAATAACTACTATATACCTGACAAAGCTAATTGCCAAAGCGCTATCGCGGACCGCTTCGCAGGTATTACAAGTTTGTAAATACCAACCAACAACCAACCACAAGTCCACAATGTCGGCCGAGACATCTCTAGGTCTACTAGACTCTAAGCAGTCAGCAAGCACATGTAGGATGATAGTTGGAATTCTAGGAATACCCCGCGAGAAAGGGGCAACAAGTTCTAACATTAAACACCCAAGCTTACCACCGTATAAAGGCGCCATGTATGTCCTCGGACGTATACGGAATAGAAGCGGAACCACCGAAACACTCAAGCCCCTCTCACCACCAACGTGCCATACTCGCTCATCATGCAATCTGGCAACCTCGACGTGACACGGCCCACCCTCAACCTTCAATGTTGTGTACCCATATGCCAGCCACCCAACTCCAGCTGTCGGTCCTCATGTATGAGATGACCAACTGAAAATGTGGATGATGCCCCAAGATGCATCTGCCCAGAAGCCCCCACACTCCAAGTGAGAGACCTCACAACAGACAGGACAAATGAGGGATCGGGTCAAGAGACTCTTAGGATTAAGTAACGAATGTCGTGGTATCATTAAACCTAGAGGTATCAAAAAAAAAACGACCAAAGAGCAAAATCCAAAGACAAACAGACTAAAAGGGGGTATGGGGTATCCTGTGTCAAAACCAACAGCCGTTCTCCATCCCCGAGCGTTATTATCGTTTCTCCAACAAGGGGTACCTGAGCATGGCAATCTCCTTGATGTCGTGTGTTCCCCCCTCAAACGTTGCCCCGCGGGCATTACCAAGTACCTCGCCATTTCATTCCTGACAAAACATTATATCGTACAAGTTTATAGACTATGCAAGACTCAAGTAGACCAGGCTTTGGACCCGGGCAGGGGAGTTAGTCAGCAGGGGCCATGACTCAAATGTTTTCAATCATGCGAGCGTTGATGGCCTGTTGAAAAGAAGGGTCCTGACCTCCGAAATCCTGCAAGTTGTTCTGCCCGCTGCTCTCGCCCTGCTCGCCCGCCAGGTTCTTGGGGTCGTTGGCAGCGGCGGCCAGCGCCGTGCTGGCGGCAGTTGAGGCTCCAGGCATGCTAATATTTGTCAGTCAAAGTTAACTGGTAGGGTGTTTTGCCCCCAACCAATGTGAAAAGGATGCAAGGCGGAAGTTCGTAGGAGGACAATAGTACTCACAAGATGACCTTCGAGTTTGCCGACTTGGCCATGGCTTGCATAGCCTCGAGGTAGCGGATCTGCATGGCGGGTGCGGAGGACAGGATATCGGCGGCCTGACGCATGAGCTTGGCGCTTTCGACCTGTTTTGGAGGAATGACAGGTTAGTTACGGTTCACAAGGGTTAGGCACTGTCCAACAACAGCTGGCTGTACGAACCTCGGCCTTGGCGGCAATGATCTTGCTTTCACCGATACGCTTGCTCTGGGCGGCCATGGACAGCGACTCCTGCAGCTCTTGGCTGAAGACAATGTCCTTGATGAGCATGCTCTCGACCTGGACACCCCAGCCGGCGGCGACGTCCTCGATGATCTCGCCAATGCTCTGGGCGATCTCCTCACGGCGCTCGATGACGTCCTGCAGGACGCGGGCGCCAACGACGTGGCGGAGGGTGGTCTGTGTGCGCTCGATCAGGGCCTGGCGGACGTTTGTGATGCCGAAGGCGGCCTTGTGGGGGCTGACGATGTGGTAGTAGATGACGCTGGTGAGGTGGAGGTTGACGTTGTCCTTGGTCATGCAGACCTGCTTGGGGACTTCGACGATCTGGATCTTGACGTCGACCTGGATGAGTTTCTCGGACAAGGGGTTGATCTTGACCAGGCCGGGGTCGACGGCCTTGTAGAACTTGCCGAACTTGGTAACGAGGCCGACATTACCCTGGCCGACGTTCTTGTACGGGTTGGGGCAGCAGATGCAGCAGGGGACGGCGCCAGCGGTTCCAATGATGGAGCCGAGGGCGTTAACTGGCAGAGGAGAAAGAAAGTCCATCAGCAACGGCCGCGCGGGAAAGAGAGGGTCAGGGCGAGAGGGGGGGGAGTAGCCAACTTACTCATGCTTCCATACCAGCCTTTGGCATCGGCATCAGTCCCGACGATGCTGGCATAGCTCTTCTGCAGGTCCTCCTGGCGCGGGGGTTGGACCACCATTGGGCCTTGAGGGCGGAAGCCGCCCTGGCCGCCAACGCCGTTGGTGCCGTTGGTATCGGCGGCCTTGGACGAGCCTGGGGTAGAGGGGGCGTTCATGGTGTCTGCGTGATGTGATGCTCGAGGGTCCGTAAGAGTATTCTTAATGTGTTGTCTGGTTGGGGGTTTTGTTAGTATTCGATGTATGTATGGCGTTGTCCGAGTAACGGGTCGGCGGTGTGTCTTGGGAGGGGAGCTTGGGTGAGCAGCGATGCGTGACGGTGACACAGCTCGGTGCGCTTTTGTTGTCTGTCTCTGTCCAACAATGGGAAGGACTTACGTGGTCAAGTATGTGGGTAATAGACTCTCCTGGGTGTGGGTGTGGATAATTGGACGGCAAGAGATGGGGTGATCGATCTTTTATTATGACGGACGGTCGATGGTGAGGGAGGGGTGCTTTTCGCAGGCAGGCCCAAAAAGAGGATGTGACGGAATATTTATCTTGGATGTATTCAAACTGGTCCAGGAAGAGGAAGGTGGCACACTCGGGCGATCTGTAGTGTGGGCCGTTGTTCCTTCCGTATGTGCTTACGGTAGTCGGAAAGTGAGGTAAGTGTAAGCCGGCGAGACGGATCGATGGAATGAATGAGTGCGGCGAGGCAGACAGGATGGATGAGCAAGTGACCCCGACTCCCAACTTCCCAAGGGGACCTAAGCTCTGCGCGAAGCTCAACCCTGTCGCCACGCCGTTGCCGTATTGGCTGTGGTGAGGGTGATGGTTGCTGCAGCGGGAGCGGTACCCAGGTACTTTGAGCTTGGGTGCAGTATGTGGGGTCATTCCCCAGTGTTAGGAACCGCCAAGGGCGGGCTGTGGAGCGTCTATCAGAGGGCCATTGCGGGGCCCAGCCGCAGCTTTGCTGCTTTGGTGGCCCATGCTCGGGACACGAGGCAGGGGCCAGGGTTGGGGTGACTTGGGGTGACCTCACCAGCTCACCAGGCTGCCAGGCTGCCCGCGTCGGTCCACCCTCGACGGCGCTGCGGGCGGGACTCCTTCAAACACTCAGAGTGCGTATCCGAAACACATCGTCCCCGCCGTCACATTGAAGTTGTGGACGACTGGCTGCTTCTCATCTCTGGATATGCTCAACGCTATCCAATCCACCCAGTCTGGCAGTATTAATCCACCAACACTCACAGGCCCCATCACCGTCTCGGTTTCAGCCTCCCAGCCTGACCAGCTCACCAGTTTACCAGTCCAACAAAGTGTCACCAGACGCATCCTAGGGGCAACCACCTGCGAGATATCTCTGGGGCAATCAATCGACACTACTGTGCGGCAAATACAGCTCAGCCTCTTTCCCCCGCTCTTTCTGTTCTGCGTGTCGCGTCGTGCGGTCAACGACTTTTGCGCCGCGCCCCTCGGCCCTTGACAGCTCCCCAATCGGGACCTCCAATCTGCGGTAGTGTGCCACCACTGCCCACCAGAGCTCTTTGTGCGCCCGACGCCTCTCGAATCGCCGCGTGCCGAGTTCCGTGGCATCCTGGCATCATATCTACGGACAGCCCATTCTACTGATCCGGGCCCGGCTGCACTAAGCGATGAATAACCGATGATGAAACCCAAGACTGTCAATACTTGGCTTTTTAACGACATACCGTCCAGACAGTCAGGCAGTCTGCTGCAAGGGCCAGCCCCGGATCTTCCAGGTCCCCTCAGACACCCACAGCCCCCCGCCACCAATCCAACTCCACAGAAGTCTCCGTCGGGTCGGATGTGGAGACAGCAGTTATTACAGAGAGGCGTAGGACGACGACAAGGTTCTGAGCAACATCTAAAGCCTCGATTCGAGACATCACCCGTGCGACTAACTATCAGACCTTGATCTTGCCCAAAGGACCTGAGGACCTGCTGCCCAGCCAAAAGAAAGGCTTTGCATCATCAATTTTTCCTGTCACCTGTGGCCCTCTCGAAAGAAGACTCCAAGCCGGGCTAGCCTCCTGCAACAAGAACGGGGCAGGCAGTCTGGGGCTCTGGTTTGGTCAGACTGGTTCTTGGGACCTGGCCAAACCTTATTCACCAATTGAGACACAAAAGAATTTCTCGGGAGCGGTTCAATTCGTTCCGCCATGACAATCACGCCCGACTTGTTAGCAAGCAGATCACTTCCGCCATCGCCAGCGTGACCCCTGCACTGCCTCACTGTCCCCATTCCCCAACTCTTGCCAGCCCGACGTGCCAAGATCTGTCAAAAGCTGCCTGCCACTCAGCACTCTCTTCCTCTATTAACAAGAGTTCTCGCAGAGACCTCTCATCGCCCCAATCGACCTCGGAACTAAGGTCCCTGGCTCGCAACCAGCCATCGCCCGGCTGATCTCTGCCACGCGACCGGGCCTGCACTGCCATGACGCATTAACGCCGCATGTGGAACTTTTCTAGAATCCTTCCATCCACCCTGGTCCACCCGAACCCAGGCAACCGCAATCCGTCTCTTGGTTACACTCACACAGCCATGATGCCCATCTACTAGTCGTTCATCATGCCCACAAAAGGTATCAAGCTTCAAAGAACAACACGCCGAGCATTATATCGCTCACCGGCTCACCCAGTCCGAGCGGCAGACAACGACACGTGAATACATGCCGTGGAGACTTGATGACATCTTCACTAGATTTTACCGCTTTGGATTGCACAAGCCTCCCTCTAGAGGCTTATTACGGACATTCGGCAGCGAAATTGCCTCACCCACAGCCACGATGTAACTACTCTTCCCATCTCGCTGCCTGAACAAGCATGATTCCGCCTCGCCCGTGATATATGTCCTAATGAGCTTTTTTATTTCTTTGTTCTCATCTCGAGGGTAAGCTGGACGGAACAGGTCAATGCTCGGCACCGATGACTTCAGCTGTGGGTCCCTTTTGGCTGATCATGATGGACGGACGAGGCGCAGGAGCGTAGCGCTCGGACTCGGAGCTGACGGGCAGGATCGTCGGTTTCTAAGGAAGGGCTCAGTAAGGCTGTTCTGAATCCTTCGGCACATCGAATGGGGGTTTTTACCTGCGGGTTTTAACTAAAAGTTATGGCTTTTATGCAATCCCGCTGCGTCTCCGCCTCGCGCCAGGCCGCGGACGGTGGCCGATTCCTTTGGCTCCACTAACGGCCCCGCGAGGTTATACTGTAGCCCTGGAAAGTGACGTTTTCGAAACATCAAGTGCCGGTCACTGCCAGATCTCTGATCATACACGTGCGATTCCGCTAATTCAGTGGGTCTCGGTCACTTGTAAGCATGATCTTCAGGATAGTGTAATTTTAGTGGGTCTTGATGCATGCTGCTGAGGCTGTCGACTGCGGTCAAGGCCTGCTTCACTCTCTGCCATATTAAGGTCACTAAATTAATCGTTATGGCCCTGGCGCAAGAGGCTGTTTTAGGTCCACCGACTTGGTCATGGCTATCAAAGCTTCACGGCCCCAGTCTGAAGAAATTGGTCTCATTCCTCGATCGATGAATCACGCGGAGAACCAAAAGGAAATGGCCCAAACGTGTCCTGCCCAATCCCTTTGGCGCACATGTCCACACCCTATATCTCGTTCATCTCTGTTTATATTGGCAATGCCTTCGAACATGTGGACCCTACCGCTCTGAAATCGTCTCGGAGAAAGGATCTATCTGCTGTCCGCGGGGCTCGCTGGAGCGTAGTTGAGGGAATTTTCTGCAGACCAATATCAAGTTTCAATAGAAGAAGCCCAGGAAGGTCTGTGCCGTCCAGCACATAATCATCTGCTTTCTTTCCTTTCCCTTCACTTCCATACCTATCACACGTCGGTCTCGAGCGTTTACCACCATATGAAGGCGACATATATTTCCCCGGACGTATCCGGAATAGCATCGAAACCGGTCAATCGTTAGGTCGAGCAAGAGGATGGAGTCGGAGTTGTTGCGGTTTCCGGGTGATGTCGAAACGCAAGTGTCCACCATAGCCATGCGCTCAGTCCACTATTTCAGGCTCCCTGCCCGTGTCAATAAATCCCATGATTGCTCGAAGCCCTTGCAAATCTCCTTCGACGGTGCCTGCTTTATCACGATCAACCCACCCCCTTGTGTGACCTCCTCCAAAATCAGTGACCCACGCGTCCCCCGCCATATCCACCAAAACATTGTCCGCCTTCACGTCGCCCCAAACGATGCCAGCCTTGTGGAGCGCCTCCACTGTGCCGCTCACTTGTCTCTTCCACTTATCCTTGAGATCGCTGTTGGAAGACCCCGGGTCAATGACCTTGTAGCGCAGTGTGTCGGCAACTTGGATGTTATGCAACAAGAGGCCGATAACTTGCGATTTGGCGTCTTGGACGATGCCGTAGAGGTGCGAGGTGCGCACCTCCTCCGGGTTGAACTTGGCCTTGGCTATCTTCTCGAGAGTCAGGACCTCGGGGGCCCAAATGCTATCGTCTCGATCCATAAATGTCTTGAAGAAAAGTTCTCTGCCCCTGATCCGGACTCTGGTAGGCTCGTCAATGAGAATGTAGGTCGGATCGTCCGAGAGGACTTCGACTTCTCCTGCTTCAAAGATGGGGCATGTTGTCTTCCACATAATTTTCCATTTCGTTCCTCGCATGGATGGTGCCTGGTATTAAGGTGTCATCGACGGCCTTTAGGCTGGCATCGAAGGCATCGCCGCTGAAAAAGTGTTGCAGGGTCACGGTGATGGCTGCATCACCACTTGGCCGTGGGGCGATCCCCTCCAACAACGGCAAGAAGGGCTTAACCGCCCACTCATAACAGCCATCCAGACTCAGGTCTATTACTGGGCGTTGCATGGGAGATTCGTCGCCTCCATGTGCATGGTCGCTACTGCCATAGTCCTCCTCCTCGTCCACCTCTTCGTCTGAAGGCCATTCTCCTTCTGAGTCTAGTTGCAAGACTTCGAGGTACTGGTTGAATTCATCGAGTCTCGTGGGCGAGTTTTGGAATTCATCCGCACAGACCTCGATTGCCACGGATTTTCCATGTACCTTGACGTGCCCACTTTAAACATGGTCCAGGACTTCATGGACAGGATGACAACGTCGGTTACTACACGTTTGCGTCAGGGCAGTGGATTTAATATCAATATAGCCCCTGTACACAGGAAACTCAAGGAAATACAGACTCGCATGCATCCAAATTGGAGTTGGCTTGGTCTCCCAGGTAAGTTGCTGCTCATCACAATTCATTGTCTTCCTATTGCTTACTATAGTCAAGACGAGGTCAAAGCAGGCCCGTTTATGGAAGAGCTCCAAATTTGCGGTGCTGTTCAGTGGGCTTCACCTGGGAACTAGAAGAATGGCTCAGGGTTCGTCTGCGGGATAACTGGCAAGACTTGATTCCGAAAAAATGCCGTGTCTACCCCATGACATCGAAGGATTCGGAAGTCGTAAATGACACCCTCGCAAAACTATAGAGCGCCAGAAAGATTGAGAGAACGAAGCAATCCGTTCCCTTTTTTTTCCCTGTTTTCGTCGTCTGGCGGACGATGCCGGATGGCGCCCGGAAAGGGCGAATGGTCGTTGACATTCGAGGCCTCAACAAGATGGCCCTCACGGATGCCAAGACGGCCGTGTTTTCGGCTAGGGCGTTGTTTCGATTGATCATGTCGAGAACTCTCGACCATCGTGGATCCTCACGATATCCATCTTGCAGACGCTTCCGAAATTCTGGGGATATTTCGACGTGTACGTGTCCGTCTCGCGGGTTCCGGTCAGGTGGAAACGACTGTATGGCTGGGTCGGCATCGGCGGCGAGAGTCCAGTGTTCCTCTCTGTCGTCGGCTAGGTTAGTGGTGATCCTGGAGAAGATAAAGGCTGCTGCTGGTAAAATAAATGTGTGCCTTGAGGATATAAAGAAGGGTTTCCGCTTTGGAACCAAGCGTGACTTCAAGACATGTACTCTGCCGTACTTGTGCGTAAAGTTGGCCCCGGGCACAATAGCTTTTACTTTACGCGCAATACTAATCAGTCTCACTGAACCAGCATCCACAACGGCTGGCACTGAGAAAGCCACATAATGGTCAAAAGTGTGATATTATCGCTCTAATCTCCAACCAAAGGTTGCCATGACGCCCAGCGCCAGCTGCACAACTTGACCAACCCCTACTGCCGGGCGTAATCAGAGTCGATGATGCGCGTCGTTCCCAACCACATTCACCGTCTAGCCCTCAACTCTCAATAGACCAAAAAGAAATAGGGAGGGGGACCCTGTCCCACACCGAAATGACAAAAGTCACATAAGTTTTTCGGCTCGCTAAGCTGCTGGGGGACCCGTGGGAGCTCAGCGGCGAGGAGCCGGCGCCGGCGCCGGCGGTGGGTTGCCACCCCTGCCCCCTCCGCGAGGTCCGGGGCTGGGATTCGGCACGGACTTCTCAGGATCATGGATCTTGCACGGCAAATGCTTCCCGCACTGGCAACGGGTCTCGCCGTTTGTCTGACGAGGCGAGTCGGACATTGGGCTCGGTGCTTGGTTGTTGGTCTGGTGGGCTTCCAAGTATTGCGGTAGCTGGAGGACTTAATAATCGAGAGATGTTGTTGCTTCACAGTCCTGGGCTCTCTTGGGACTTGGTTGTATGATCTTGGTATCGAATTGTCAGGGGAGGGGGGTCGAAGTCCCTTGCTTATCGAGGCTTTTGACTGCAGAGCGGAAGGACTTCTCTTGTGATACTGTGCGATGTCCGAAATGATAGTTGGATACATGGCTGTTGACTTGACAGCTATTTATAATTTACGAAATGATCAAAGCCGCTCCTTTCTGACTGACGTGGGACACGTGAGGAGTGAATAAAGGACTCGTGTCTTTGGGTGAGTAGGACCGCCAGTGCTGTAACAGCCAACATATGCGCATGCTACCTAGGTATGAGCCACGCCCACTGGTGGATCTTTGTTGTTGGCCGTGTGCCCTGTTACTTAACCTTGGGTTTCCGACGGGATGAGACCTTGGAAATAATGAGAGCGTCGTGACAAGGGCCTTTCCCAGACTTAGTGGGAGCTCACTGGAATGAGTAGTGGTTGGGTGACAAACACCAGAGGGTCGAATACAATCTATCACGAGGCTTTGACAGACTGCCTAGGTACGGGTATGCATCACTAAGCCTGGCTTATTCGCTTCTCAGGTAGGCCCGCTACAACGTCTATGATCTTGATGCGTCGGTATTCACACCCATCACACCGTCTTCACAACGTGCCTTACATTTGATCAGGTGCTACTCAGTCTCACTCACTCGGCATTCACAGCGGCTGTGTGGCGCCGAGGCGGAGAATTGTTGGCCAAAATTGTGATATAATCGCTCTAAGCGTCAACTACGAGTTGCCATGACCAGAACCAGCTGCGCAACTTGATCAACCCCAAAACAATAACGAGCAACGCCCGTCGTTCACTTCCTCACCGGCCATCTAACTCCCAACGCTCAATGGGAAAAGGCCAACCTGCCCTGCCCCAAAAGGAGAAACCAACATGAGTGTGCCGGCTCTCTAGGCTTCTGGAGGACCTTTGGAGCTCAGTCACGACTAACCGGCGTGCTCGGCGGCGCCCTTCCGCCCCCTGCGCTCCCTGTGCCCCCTGTGACCTCTGCGCCCCCTGCGCCTTCGGGATCTACGATGTCCTCACGAGGCTGCCCGCAACGGCAAGCCTTGAGAGTCTCTTGGCATTCCTTGCAACGCTGCTCTGGCTCCTGCCGATTGACAAGCGGAAAAGTCATTTGGTCAGGTGGTCGGTGCTTTGGGAGGATCTAAGTAGTCCCGTAGATGGAAAATTTATCGGCTGAAGTTTCCGATTTGGCGCCTCTGAATCCCTTTGTGGTCTTATAGAGTGAGCTGGTTTGTCTCTTGAAACGTTGAAGTGTGTGAGGATGAAGATAAGAGTTAATCAGGTCCATGACCTCTAATTCATCCGCTATTTATACTTTCCGGAGAGGCCAGAGTCGATGCCATGTTATGACTGAGCTAGGTGGATTGATGAGGACCGAATAAAGGACTTCCAGTTGTCCCACCGTCTTTGGTTGAGAACGAGAGGACCGCCAGTGCTGTGTTGGCCAACATCGGTGATGTTGTACACCACACCCACTCACAGACCTTTGTTGTTGGTCTCATGCTGTGTCACTTGCCCGACAGGATGAAAGCCAAGAGTCGATCGTGATGAGTTCATTCCGCAGACTCACTGTTGCTGGTGCATTTGGACACAAGCGCGGCTGGTCGGTGACCAAGACAACAAGTTCGTTACTGCTCCAGGAGAAGACACACGGATTCAGCAAGAGATCACTTGCATCAGCCCATGCGGTTCAAGTCGTGGATAGGAGGACTACAGGTCGCACCTGACCGCCTTCCTACTTAGTACCTAGGTAGGTCAGTTGTCCCTGATGATCTATCTCATTTCATCATGGCCAGGCCCAGGGGGGCTCATCCATCCCCGGGCTATAACATAACCCTGGTATAGTTGAGGTAGCATCCAGAATGTCGTGCATGATCGCAGAGTTAATACATGGGGCACCGGGCAGCTTAATCAAACGTTCAGATTAGCACGTACATTGCATTCAATAACAGGAAGGATCGGCAGCATTTAACTCAAAGTATATGCGAGCTTGCCCGCCCACGCGCCCGCAGAGTCGATCTTTGAAAAGTGGTATCAAATAAGTCTGGGTATATACAGCAGAAATTTAACATGGTCTGTCTATACAAGAGAAAAAAGGCCAACTCCCATCACCCCTACGGCATCTTATCCCCCAGGGAATGCAGCTGGCTCTTAACAGCCGCATCGACGAGGCCCAGCACCTCCTCGTGCGTGATCCAGATCCACTCCTCAGTCTGCCAGTCGGCAGCGTCCCCGTCGCCCTGCACGGAGGGCTTCCAGCCCTCAGGCACGGGGATGCCCTCGACGGCCTGCATGTACTCCTCCTTCCACATGGCCTTGCCGATGAAGTGCACGAGCCCGCGCATGCGCGCGACCCAGCGGAACCCCCGCGACAGGAAGAAGGGCGGCAGGATCTCGACGACGGCCGAGTCGGGCCGCATGAACATGACGTAGCTCATGCCGGCGCCGTGGTGGCCGACGAGCACGTCGGTCGACTGCAGCAGCGCGATCTGCTCGCGCTTGCCCATGAGAGCCAGGTCGACGACGTTGATGGCATACCCGGGGTGCTGCGCGTGCATCTTCTCCATGAGGCTGTCGAAGTCGCGGAACTTGCGCGTCGACCCGCGCTGCACCACCGTGATGGTCGGCTTCGGCCGGACGTCCGACGACGGCCGCTCCGGGATGCCGTACCAGCCCAGCACCCAGCGCGTGAAGTGGGTCAGGAGCGTCTCGCGGCGGCACGTCTCGTACGTCGTCTTGAGGAGCGCCGACCAGAAGGGCCCGCCCCAGCCCACCGTGCCGACCACCACGTCGTAGCACAGGTCCGGGTCGAGCTCCGAGTAGCGGGCCGGCGGCTTGCCCGTCAGCATCTCCCAGGCGTCGTCCCAGGGCCCCTCGTGGTCGTCCGGGAAGACGACCCTTGCGCCGGCGACCTGCTCCGCGGTGAGGAAGGGCTGCCCCGTGGCCGGGTCGAGGGCGATGCGGGCGGCGTCGTAGCTCAGCTTGTTCTGCCAGAGCTCCATGAGCTTGTGCCAGACGTTGTCGTACTTCTCCTTGAGGGCCGGGTAGATGACCAGCTGGCGGTCCTTGCTGTGTCTGTCACAGCCCGTCGACCTCGCCGTCGACCTCGTCTCTGCCACCAGCGCCGCACCGCCGTCGTACGTCAGCCCGGGCAGCCCCTGCCCGTAGACGGTCGCCTTCTCGGTCTTGGGGTCGTCGCCGCACTGCGCGTGAAAGGTCCGGCTCGTGGGGTCCCAAGTCACTCCTTGCATCAGGTAGACGGGGGTGGCGCCGGCCAGCTTGTGGTGGTGCGGGTTGGTGGGCACCTCGAAGCCGTGGACGTAGGAGCCCTCGGCGCACAGGCGGGTGGAGCTGTTGGCGATGCCGTAGACGTACTCGTCCGTGTAGAAGAGGGTGCACAGGTCGTCGTCCTCGGTGGCCAGCTCGTACTCCTTGGGCAGGTTGGTGAAGTACTCCGGGTCGCGGTGGGGCCTGGATGGGCTGGTGGAGGCCGAGGCCGGGTCCGTGGGGGCGGCCGTCTTTTGTGCATCGCGGGTGACGGTAACGTATGAGATGTGGGTGACAGTCGTACTTGTCCCTGTGCTGTTCTCCTGTTGTGATACGGGACAATCGCACGACGGGGCCGACGAGGCTGAGGACAAGCCCTGTGCCCGGAACCGGTCCACCGAGAAAGTGTCTGTCCAGACGGCATAGTACGCCGTGGCGATGAGGATGAGGGCCACGATCCAGACGCCTAGCCTCCTCTGTGGCATCCAAGAGTGGTGGTGGCTCAAGACGGCCATGGCTGGCGCGCCGCCCTTTCTCTGGTAGAAAGGGAGGGACTTGAAGTTGTTGAGATCGACCAAGAAAGGTAGGGAAAGGCAAGAGGGGCCCCAGGGAAGGGATGAGGCGGGCCTGGGGCGCAGATAAAGAATTAAGCGTGCAGGCGAGGGATCACCCTAGTTGGATTTGGCTCGATGCGGCGACAGCAACAGCAGGTCAGACGACAAAAGGGGAAGTCGGCAGCTGGTTGGGTTCCCAAGGTTACATCTCGAGAGAGGAACACCCAGGCGGAGATAGAGAGACCTCAGACAAACTTTGAACAGGATGGCTCGGTCCCTACCGAGTCTGGACAAGTTGAGGTGTGGGGAAATAAAATAGGGAGGGATTGAAAAGTAACACAAATTGTACCAACCCGCTCAGCTGAAGAAGGGATCGACCTCGGGGACCCGCACAAACAAAGGGGAATTTTAACCCGGGGCGAGGCTCGTAGGATGATAGGCTAAGTATGTGTGTGTATCTCTGACAAGGTAAGACAAAAGAGGGAAAGAAAATAAAGTCGCCGCCATGTCTCTTAAAACTCTCAGCTGTGCACACGACACCCTCTGCCCTTTGGAATCAAAGCCCCAGGATTCCAGATCAGCCCGGGGGGGCAGGGGAGGACAAAGATGACGGACGCTCTGGTGGTGGCTACCCACTGTATTAGGTTTCGGTTGAGGCGGGTCCCAAGCCCTCGGAGTGCTCCAGGTATAATTTTAATTCATCAGCTTAATCAAAACAGCGCACTGGTGGCTGTTGCTGTTAATGCCCGCCGACTGTGGCTGGCGTGCTCGCACAAAAATACGGCAAGACGCATATACGTGTACGGAGTACTGTGGTATGAGCCCATGTGGCCTCCCTTTCTGGGCCAGTCTGGCTTGATTCCTCCTCTCGATAGGGCGAAAAAAAAAGGCTCGTAATCCTTGGCATAAGCACCATAACCCCTCCAAGGCAGCAGCTTGGACCACGTGGGGTGCCCCGGTGGGAAAAGCGTTTCGTTACTCAGCGCACTATCATCACGTACGATTCAAGGCGGGGAATCTAACTGTGTTTGGGCCCATTCCCCTCTTGAGACTGACTTGGAAAGAGGAACACGATGATAAACAAACACCTACAGGTTGTGTTGTGGGAAAAAAGGGGGCTGCAAGACGCCATGGAAGGATACATAGCCAGGCCACTATCCCCTCCAACGCCCATCGACACGACACGCTATATTAGCCCCGTCAGTGTTTAGAACGCCGCTACCGATCCCGCTAGCTCCTGTGCGGTGCCTGACTGTGCTTCGTACCAGTTCGCTCGACCAGCCCACCCAGGTAATACCACCTAAAATCTAATTTAAATCTGGACCCTGGCTGCATTCGCGCTCCTGTCAAGAATCATTTGTTAGAAAACTGACTGCCACTGACCCTGATTGACAAGGTCACCCTTTCTCCGAAAAAAAAAGCAGGGAAGTCCGGGACGCTCGCCCGTGTCCGCAATAATCAACGAGACGTCCCATATCAGTCCCATCTCCTCAGCTCCTTTGTCTTTACACAGCACAGGCGGTTTGCTGCCAGAGTATGTACCCAGGCACACTGGCAGTACAACTGGACACCACGCCCCTGCTGGGAAACAAGAGACGGAAGCCAAAAAGATCAATCAGATGCAAAACAGGCATATCCCATTCTGCCTAGCTCCTGAAACAGGATCGAATTCAGACAAGAAACAGCCAGCGAGTCAGGACGTAGGGATCCGCAAATTGTATGTCCACGACACTTGCCGTACATGTTCTTTCAAGAAGGTTTACTTGAGAACTGCTTCGAACCTACCAGGCCGTGCTCGCTCTCGCGTCTGCTGCTTATTATCCGAGTCTTTCAAGTTGAAGTCCGGGTCTAGCAGGCGTTCGGGGCCAGCACAGACACGAGCAACCACCACTGACTGGCAGGGGCAGATCGGCCGAGCCCGCGACTCTTAAACTTACCAGGGGGGCGAGCTAATAATAATAATGAGCGACAAGCTGGCTCTTGGCCTCATGGCAAACAAACCCCTTACCTGCTGGGTTCCACGTGTGTCCTCCAAAGTGCATTTTACGACCGTTCTGTAACAGGACAACATGGCCAAGGCGTGGCCCTTGTGCCCTTATTGCCACATTGGCACTCGATGCTCCCTTCTGGGTGTCAAGGGTGTCAAGGGTGTCATCAGTGCCCGGCCCTCCTAACCGCACCGTCGTAGCCAGCCCACAGGCCTCGGCGCCACCCTCCCGCGGCCCGTGGGAGCATCACCACTGCCGGAGGTAAGGTGAAAGAAGCTTTTTCTTAGCCTGGCCGTAACCCACCCATTGCTTGCATCGCTCTCACGCTCGTGGTCAAAAAAAAAAAGACCAGATCCGTCGGCCTGCCACCACAAAAAGCCTGACACTTACAGCAACCCATCCATCCTCTCTTCCCTCAGCGGTGAACGCGGATTGGCAGTTGATGACACCCTCAAGGAGTCCGCCGGAAGGCGAGAGGGCTCATCTCATCCGATCCAGGATCTGGTGATATCGCACATGGCGTTAGCATCCATCGCAGGCCATCGCCCACGAACAACACCACAGCCAAGCTTGGTCCGTGAGCGCCCCGGGCCTTTACGTCCCTGATGTCGCCGCCGACAGCTTTTGCCCCAATCCACGCGCATCAACTAGAGTGGCTGGCTTGCAAGCAACACCAACAAGACTTCCAGGCCGGAAAATAGAAAAAGAGCAGCCAGTGCGACACCGTACGTGTCATCGGATTTACCAGGAATTGCCCGGTGGGGGCTTTATTCGGCGAGGTGATGCTCCCCGTCAGTCTGTGTGGTGCCGCCTGTGGCTGGGTATACTGTGCGTGACTGTAAATCGGGGCTTGCAAAAATAGTGACAAGAGACCCCGAATTGCGGTCATGGTCGGTGCCTCGGCCGGCATTCATCATCTTGCCAGCTCTGCTCCCTTGCACACCTGTCCTCTCGCCGCGCCCCCTCTCATGATGATTCTTCTCCTGTCCTGTCTGGTGATGCTTATGCTGGGGTGGTTGGACCCGGGCCGCCTCCGCCCAGAGCCTCCTCCTGCCCGCGACTTGTCTCCCCGAGCTCGGGTTTGCTACCAATGTCCTCGGGAGCCCTCTTGGACTCGCCCTCAGCAAGATACAGCTGTATTGTGGGCACAGCTTCTTGTCGGTCTAAGATGCCAATGCACTCTTGCCCGTCGGGGGCGGCGGCCTTAACGGCTTTCTTCAGCTCGGACAGTAACGTGGCTAGCTTCCGCAGCCAAACCTGGGTCATTTCTTCTTTCTCCCATCGCCCCGCTGCTTCTGTAACGTTGTATTTGGAAAATTCAGTGATGGTTTCCCCATTGCCGGCAAACCGAGGTATCAAGGCGACTGGAATTCGACTGAACCAGTGAAGTGGCTTTAGAGGCCCCCTGAATTCTGTGCGCTGGTGCTCCATCTTGTGGTATATCTGTATCAAGGCAGGTTCTCCGGAGACCGGATTCACGGCTAACTGCTGAGATGACTGTGTCTGGTGACGGCGACGACGTGGAAGCTCGCTAGGCGGGGCACTGCGCAGAACACCAACCTCAGACTGGACGACGCAGTTAACCTGGCCGAGTTGATACTGGACGCTGCGGTAGTGGGTGCTATGTTCGAGGCCCGGTGCTGGTTCGGCACAATGCTTAGTGACGACGGAGCGTAAAGCCCCCGTTGGACCAACCCGGGTGGACATGACAGATGGGTCGTCGGCGATAAGGAGGGTGTCTTGGGTCATGCGTAGGGAAAATCGACGAAGTCCCAGGCCGTTTTTTCTCCGGCAGAACATGAGAAGCTTCACAAGAAGTGAAGCGCGGGTGACAACATCGACTCCATCGTACTCAAAATCAGAATGCTTAATTTTTAAAGAGAGATCAAGCATGCTTTTTTGGTCTGAAAGCGGGACTTCAGACAGAGATGCTTCACGGGCCGTTTCTGGGAGGCGCCATGGGAGTTTGGGGGCCTTCCAGGACGGGGGGGATCCTATGGGTGATGTATTCTGATCAGTCTTGGTGGCCTCTCGCGGCTGCAGTAAGTGACGGACCTGGCACGGCAACCGGAGATGCTGTTCCTGGTATGGCATTGAAGGTGCTGACGACCTTGAATCCCGAGTCCTGGGAGACACGGGTAGTCGAAGGTTCCAGGTCCTCTCTCGATGTCTCGAAGATCTTGTCACCAAGTCCGGCGAAAAGTTGCGGGTGCTGAGCAAGCGGAGGGTGAGCCGAGCCGTGCTGCTCGCGGACCAGGAACAGGAATGGGTTGAGCCTGAAGGCAGGCCTGGGCCCGGACGGCGGTAAGCAAAGCCGCGGCATGTTCCTATAGGCACAGAGCCTGCGGGCCAAATTATGACCCATGGTGGTGACTGGAGATATCTCTTTGCTTTCGAAGGCACAGGCTGATGCTCCCTCCCAGGGACAATGTTTTGGGTGAGGCACAAGACGACGCAGTTGGAGTCGACGAGGCGATGTTGGGTGTGGCGCACAGACCATCGACCCCCCTGGCACCTTGCATCTTTGAACGTCGACCAAGTGTACTGTATGCGCCTGAGACACAGGCTCAGTCACCGGTTGCTGGGTCTCGAGCACCAACATCCAGTCAACACATCTCGTCACAAAATAGAGGGTACATCTTTGAGTGGTAAGAAATGACAATATTTTATATTTATTCAAATTGTTTATCTTCAAGAGACACTTAGACACGCAATCCTGTGACGTGGCAACAGGACTGATGAAGCTCGAAAACTCGAGGTTCCGGCTGACGTTCCAAGGTTGTTAAGCGGAGACTGCTGTGGCTGAGAGGTGTGGCTCAGGGCACTAGCCAGGAGGGTACTAGTGCCACCAATAGGTCAAGCTCCTCACAGCTGTCCCGCTTCTCGCTCAGGCCTGCTGAAAGACTCTACTAGTCCACGGAGTTTTCACAACGTCCCTCCAGCCACCCACCAAACTCGCCCGCTTCCAATCCTTCCCATCTTCCTCAGCCAAACCCCTTCAGCAACACCCTCAAACCACACTCTCCTTCTTCGCCTTCCTGTGCGCTCTGCAATCTCCATACGCACTTGCTGATGCAGATAATCTTTTTCTCCTTTTCTTTCCCGCATTAATCAATTCTGTTCCGCGCGATCTGGATGATCCAGGTCCAGGCTGCACGCCACCATGTCTGACTTCCTCGGGTTCGTGTCCTCTGCTGCATCTGCGTCAAGCTCAATCGCAACAAGCCTGACCGCCCTGCCTTGCAGATGCTGACCATCATGACCACAGAGCTCGCATCTCCCTCATATCCAAGAGCGACATCCGGTACGAGACCCTGCCTAACACCCCTGCGCGCGCGCTCTGGACACGTTGAGCTTTGAGCTTGAGCTCCAGCATCCGCTGACTGACATGCCCCACAACAGCTATGTCGGCACCCTCTACGAAATAAACTCAAACGAGTCCACCGTCTCCTTAGAGAACGTCAGATCACATGGCTCAGAAGGCCGCAAGGGCGACCCCTCGGAGGAGGTGTCGGCGTCCGACCAGGTCTACGACTTCATCGTCTTCCGAGGCAGCGATGTGAAGGATCTGCGCATTGAGGAGGGTCCCGCTGCGCCCAAGGAAAACCAGCCTCCAATGCCCAACGATCCAGCCATCGTCGGTGGCGTGAGTGCTTCCCCCTTTTCGAGTCACCTCGACTTCCTTACTGCCCTCTCTCTCAGCATGATGAAATATTTCGGATGTAAAGATTATTTCTTGTCTGAATTGCGCAAACAACCCCATGTTGATATTTCCGTTGCCTTCCTTCTGATCAAGCTGTCATCACACCACCCACTGCTGCCACCCATTCCTCAATGGAGACTCAAAGCTAATGCTTCTCCTCCTAGGCTCGCGCTCATCCAGGACGCGCACCTGGTGCCAACCAAGCCCCTGGCCCCAACGGTCCTCCCGGCCCCCCAGGCGCACCCGGATTTCAAAACCCCAACATGTTCCCTCCTTACCCACCCCCACAAGGCTGGGGCCGACCTGGGCCTGGTCCTCCTGGGCCCGGAGGATTTGGCATGGGTTACCCACCTCAGGGTTGGTTCCCTCCTGGGCAGGCTTTCCCTCCCAACGGGCCAGGTCCCTGGAATAACTACCCCTTCCCTCAAGGCCCGCCAGGCGGACCGCCAGGCCCTCCCGGCATGCAGCAGCAAGGGCAGCAGCGGCAGACACCCGGTATGTCTCCGAATGCCATGCAATCCCAGGGAGACAACAAGCCAACACCCATTGGTGGAGCGGCAGACTTGTCGAGGGGTCCTGGTCCGGCTCCTGTTGAGATGCCCTCCGATTCACGAGTTCCTGGCCAGGTCCAGGCCCCCTCGTCCACAGCCCCGGCGCCCACACCTCCCGTGGCGTCCAAACCGACCGCGGAAGAGGTCAAGGTCACGGCTGCCTTGTTGGAGAACCAGAAGCCTGGAGAGAAGCTCGCAGCACCTTCGGCCCCAGGCAAGCAGATCCCCACTGGTCCCAAGGGCTTGACCAGGATCACCCCGGCAGTGCCTCTTCCTGCTGCAATGACAGCCAGGGCCGCACAGTCGACAGTTGCTGCAAGCGCCAACGTAAACTCGTCTACAAACTCGGCTGCCGCTCTTAGGGACGCGACGGAAGCAGCTAGGGCTGCAGTTGCTGTTGCTATGGCCAAGCTGAACGAGCAGCCAGGTAGCTCGGTCGGCCCTGCGGCTCACTCGACGAATGGCAACAGCATCGACAACCTGACCAACAAGGTCAATGAGATGAGGATGAGCTCAGGCCGAGGCGGCCTTCAAAATGGTCGTGGCCGTGGCCGTGGCGGAGCTCGTCATACCAAGGTCGAGGTGCCCGACTCAGACTTCGATTTCGCGACGGCCAACGCGAAGTTCAACAAGGAAGATGTTGTCAAGGAGAGGATCGCGGGCTCGCCAATAACCGAGGCCCCGGATGCCGCCGTCGACGGCCAGGCAAGCGCTGCTTCTGAGCCCAAGGAAGTCTACGACAAGACAAAGTCCTTCTTCGACAACATCTCCAGCGAAGCCAAGGACCGCAAGGCAAATAACGGCCAGCGGCAAGGTGGTCGGGAATGGCGCACCGAGGAACAGAACCGCAACATCGAAACATTTGGCCAAGGCAGCGTCGACGGCGGCTACCGAGGTTACCGAGGACGTGGTCGCGGCCGTGGTGGTCGAGGACGAGGCTACGGCGGTCGTGGCCGCGGTGGCTACCGAGGGCCTCGAAACGATGCGCAGAGTGTTCCCCAGTAGGGAGCACAATCTGTTTTTTCGACACCAGTAATCCACTGCAATTTACTGCAACGGGGTCCTTCCAAGGGGGGTTATAATGACGATACGTTTTCCGGTCTGACACGAATTGGGCCTTATCTCGTCTGCATCATTTCACGGCACCAGGGTGTCTTTCTCATGGTCAACTAGACCATTGTACCACTACGATGAATCATAGCCGCCTGCGATGAGCCTCGATTCCTGCTCGAGGGGGGGCGGCAAAGGGGCATCCAGCGTATTCGATGCCTTTTTTCTTTCTTTCTCTTTAGCATGCAACTATGTCTTATATCGACGCGGACGAAGCCTGGAGCGTGCAATGGCACTGGCGCAGGACATGAGCGGGGGGACTGTCAAGGCGTCTGAACGGAATGGAATTCTACTTTTTGCTTTTATTGACACAGCATGCGAAGGGACGAATTCAACTAGCACTGAAATGAGGGAATGGGAGGCGAGGCAAAGCAGAATCGGCCAGCGTCTAGGCACGCATTGCCTTTCTTGAAGGAGGCCGGAGAAGAAGGAATGCCAAAGAGGAACACAGGGTAACGGTGAGATTGGATCTCGTTCTGAGTGGTCTCGCCCTCGGTTACCTACAGCCCCATCGATATTCGGTTGCGGTGCGAAGAAGAGCGGGTGGCGGGAGATCAAAACCAAAGCCGAACCACATCTCATCAAACGATGACCACTCAGGAAGGAAAAAGAAAAAGGACAAAACATGGAAAAAGCTGCTCCGGTTCAACTGTTGAACGGGCTTGATTTTTTTTCTTTGAGGCTTGGCGGAGCTAGATACCTAGGCAGTCTTTCTTCCCTTGTCACCCGTGGACTCTGGGCCACCACCGTGTCATCCCGGTCATGGCGGCGAGGGAGCTACTCCCCTGATGAAGGTGCCTGATCTAAATGACAAGCTACGTTCCGGTCTCATGCCATGCTCTCTGAACTCTGCTCATCTTTGAAATGCCCTTGCTGTGACGGGTGTCTGTCTCATCTCTCACAAGACAGCACCACAACATGAGAGGTTCAAGTTTGCCCACTTCCTCCGTTCGTGCTCACGAAAGCAAGCCGACAATCTCCTGGATGGCACCGGCCACCAGCTCCGGGTTCTCAGGCTTCAGCGTCGCAGGGTCGGCGTCCCCGTCATCCTCGGACCCGTCCTCCTCCTCCCCGCTGCTGTCCGAGCCGTAGTCTACCAGGCCCATACCGCCGCCCCCGCCGGGTTTCTTGGTGCCGTTCCCTTGGAGGGCCTGTGCCGCCTGCGCCGAGGCGGTGGTGTCGGCCTTGCGCGGGCTGCTGCTGTTGTTTTTGGCTCCTTCATCACCATCATCAACAACCATCCCACCCCCTCGCGGCCGGCCTGAAGCCCGCCAGAAGCCGCTGTCCTGCGCGTCGTCGTCCTCCTCGTCGTCATCGTCGCTCGAGCCGCTGCTGTCCGGGTCACTACTGCTAGTGTCCGCGCGCTCTGCCGCCGCCGCCGCCGCCGCCGCAGCCATGACCTCGTCCCCGTCGCTGTTGACCTCGCCCTCCTCCGCATCCGGGTCCGCCGCCCCGGCGTGTCGTCGCCCTGGGGTGGGCCTTCCTGCCCCGCCGCGACCAGCCCGGCCCCGCCCTCGTGCGGAGGTGGTCGCGTTGCCGCGGCCGCGCTGGCTCCTGTCAGACTGTCGCACCGGGAGCCCGGCCTCGCCTGCGCCTCTGCCCCCGCCGCTGATGGCCTGGCGCTTCTGTGATGGCTGCTGCCGCGACGTGGGATCGTCTCTGGACCCCGGGGCGGCCTTGCGTTTCGCCGCCGCCGCGGCTTGTTGTTGTTGTTGTTGCCTTTTCGGGGGTGGGCGGCGCTCCGTCGAGCCGAGGACGTGGCCCTCTGGAAGCGGTGGTGATGCCGTCTCCGCCGTGGAGGAGGCAGGGTCGGCCGAGGGGCGAGGAGGAGGAGGGAGCACGTAGATGGTGGGGTACTCGAGGACGGTGCGCCCGGCCAGCGCGGCGCTGAGGTCCTCGGTCGCCGACACGGGGATCAGCTCCTTGGACTTGCCCGCGACCGTCAGCGGCCGGAGCAGGTAGAACCTGTGGCGCCTGCGCGCCTCGACCTCCCCGTCTGCGTCCCACGACGTCGTGGTCGCGCCGGCGTCGCTGGACCACGCGGCCGTGAAGGGACTCTGGGTCGGGTACTGCGTCCTGGGGTGCCACGTCGCGGAGCCGCCGTCCTGCATCATCATCGTCATCGCGCCGCCGCCGCCTCGCTGCTCGGTCTCCTTGACCTCGCGGATCAGGACCCTCTTGCGCCGCCCTGCCTGCGCGGGCTCGACGTCCTCGTCGTCCGCCGCGTCGTCGCCCGCCTCCTGGCCCTTCTTGTACCAGGCCACCGAGTTCCCCAGCGCCTTGTACAGCGGCATCGTCTCGAGCGCGTTGTGGCGTATCCTCGTGGGTTTCTTGTTGAGCCCCGCCTCTTCCTCTTCCTTCCCGTCGCCGCTGCCACTGTCTCCATACAGCATCCACTCGACGCACCAGTTGATCCGCCTGGCCTTGCGGTTCCACATGGTCGTGTTCTCCCTCTGCCTCGTCATCCCGACGGGCATCTGCACCACCCGCACGTTCTCGGCCGCGAGGCGCTGGCGGACGCGCTGCGTGAGCTGGCTCGCCTTGGCGGGTATGTTCCTCCTGTTGTGCCTCGCCTCTGCCCCTGGCCCCGCCCCGTCCTCGCCGCTGTCCTCGCCGTCGGAAGCGAACATCCTAGGCTCGCCGCCGCCGCCGCCGCCGCCGACGGGGTGGAAGCGGACGTCATCGCCGAACCACTGCTTGCGGAAGCTGAAGGGGTCGTCGAGCTGGCTGCCCAGCTCCTTCTGCGAGAAGAGCCCGCGCTCGTCGACGATCTCGCGCTGGTTGCGCTCGCGCTCGCGCTCGATGGCGGAGAGGAAGTTGTAGTCGTGGTCGATGCCGGCGGCGGTCTTGAGTTTTGAGGGGGGCATGTAGGCCGTCGGGTCGCGCTTCCCGGAGCAGTTGGCCCAGGACTTGTGTTTCTTGTTGCATTCCAGCGAGCACGTGTGCGTGTTGCATCCCGGGCAGGTGTACTTGGGCGTGCTGATGTGGCAGATGCTGCACAGCGTGTTGAGCAGCGGGTCTGCCATCTTTTTTTTTTTTTGCCCGGCGCGTGTGAGAGGTCGTGGTAGGATTCGAGTCAGGTAATGGGGATTGTAGTGATGGGTGCTTTTAGACGTTGTTGGTATGCTGGTTCCCAAATTGTATCAAGGAAATAAAACAAAAGAACGCCGACGAATATGCAAATGCAGTGGTGTAAAATGTCGAGATTTGGTTTGCAACCGGGGTGCTGCTGGGCAAGTCAAATAAATTATGGGAGTTGTTATCGATAAGCTGTTGATATGATAAGGATAGGCTACAAGGGTCTGTTGCTGCTGAGCCGAACCCGAGCCTCTCCACGGGTTCCTCCAACCTTTCGGGATGAAGAATCAAAGAAAAGTCTAGTTGTGAGAATTGAACATGGTAAAATTGAGGTTTTGACAATTCAACTGAGATCATAATCTAAAGTTCTAAGGCTGTGATATAGTGACACTCTGACTGTGCACACGTGCTGAAGCACATGGCCACTTGTGGGTGTAGTGAGAGACTCGACTACAGGCTGAGAATATCTATTTCCCGGCCCTTGAGATGGATCTAGAGAATTCTGCACAACAGACACCCCGGCCAAAAGACCGTAATTCCGAGTTGCCATAATTTGGAATCCACAATCAATAAGCCCATACCGTCACACGTCTATTCTGTTTGGATCGGGCTGCAAGTGATCAGTCGTGACCACTTGGGCAGCACTTGAGGGGACTTCTCAGGCCACCGACTAAGTGAAGTCACCCCTGCTGGCACCTGGGTGTTTTTTGCCTCCCGAGGATGGATTCAAATGAACTGGGAGTATGGATGCCTACATCCTGAACTCGTTCAATGCCGTAAAGGTCAAAATACAGGCCTTGTCCTAGCGTGCAGACGCAACAACACAAAAGGTAGTGATTGCCTGTCGGTAGGTGAACGCATTTGTATTTATGTACCCTCTGTTCTTGTGCTCTGCAAATCTCTGATGTTCTTGTAAAAGAACGGCTTACTTCAGTCAGGGCAATACGTGTGAAAATATGGGTTTCAATTATAGAGCTTTGGACTTGGATGGTTTAAACCCGAGAGGGAGTATAATCTAGCTTTTGTAATATGAATGAAACAACCAAGTACTCAAACATCCAACGAAAATCAGAGTGTTGAGTACACAACAAGGTCACCACCTGAATAGAATGTAATCAGTGCAGATTACCGCAGAACTCAGCATTCACATCATCATAGCCGTAATTCTTGTTGCTTCCGAACAGCCACCTACAAAGGATCACAAGCAATTAGCATATTTCCATTGATAACTTCGGTCAACCACCAAATGTAGAGCTGAAGAGGAAAGCAAAAACTGAGAACGGCCCGGGGTACTCACCAGCCGCTGGCATACAGACCACATGCCCTGGTGATCTGCTGGAAGGCCAGCTCGGCCTCCGAGGAGTAGCAAAGCTGGTTGCCGCTGTAGTCACAAGAGTACGCAACGGTGGACCCGACCTTGTAAAAGAGCTTGGGCGCGGGGTAGTGCTGGCCACCACCGCAGAAGCCCCTGAGCTTGCTGACAGCCGCGTCGGTGTCGCCATGGTTCAGGCTTCGCGCGGCGCACTGTAGTAGATCACGCGCAAGAAGTCAGCCATTCTTTAGGACCTGTGCCTTCTGGCCGACTGGCTGGCTGGCGTTCGTTCCTCCCCTCACTTTCACCCTCCTTCACGGAGATGAGAAGGGCCGCAGGTGCAGACGGGTTCACGATGTCTCTTCGGGCTTTATATACTCACCGCGTTTTGGTCCCGAGCCTTCAGTTCCGCGCGAGCCTCGGCGCGCCTGCCTGTAACCCCTATTTTCATGGCCTCCACGAGAACCAAGGTCTCCTGGCCCGACTCGTCGGTTTGGACAATGTATGCTCCGTCTTGCGCGTCGGCCGGGACTTTGAAGCCCTGAGCCAGAGCCAAGGAGGCAAGGATGGTAAGGGGCAGTTTGAATTGCATGATTCTTCTGTAGAGGTATGGATGATTTGGAAATCTTGTTTGGATCTGGGAGAAGAAGAATTGTGATGCTGTTGTCCAACAGAACTCGAGGTCTTGGAGGGCTGCAAAGCTCCTTTTATACATGAGCGCCCGTTGCTTGGCCTGACTATATCACTGACTTCGATTACCAATTCATACCCTTGTATAGTGAAGGGCACTTGTGCAGAAACAACACCAGAAGTGAGTTGATACCAATCCTTCTTAATGATCCACAGCTATGCTGACGGTAGCTGGCAGTGAAGCTGAACAGGCTATATTAGATCCTGCTTGACTCCTTTCCCGAGGTGTCTTCGTCAAGAAGTGTTGTCATAGGACAGAGAATCATACATGATGCTCAATTAACTCAAGACATCTGACCTGTGATCTGCAGTGCAGATACGAGGTGATCAAGCTAAGAAATAATATGCCCAAGTACATATTAGTAGCAGCCCATTTCGCTTTAAGCCGGCCGTTGACCCCAGGCCCCTTCCGAAATCCCTTCTTATCCCGGCTCGCCCACATCAGTCTATCTGATAGGTAGGTGGCAAAAAGAACCAAGATAAATTGAGAACGGGGGGCACTACATGATACGCTGTGAGGCCACTGGTCAAGGCGGCGTGAAGGTCGTTGACGGGACCTGTGGCAGAACAAAGGGCCGTGTCGACGACCCGGTTCGCACAATGTGATTCGCCCAACTAAGTACTCATCAGTGAGCACACCCAGCAGGATGTTTGAAAAATGCATTGTATCCACATCGTGGTGAATACGATACTTTGCTTGTCCTTCGCTCGCATGCCTATCTACTTCCTTCTGCACCTACTAGTAGCTCGGTCTTTAACTTGCTTAGGTGACTGTCTGTCTCGAGGCTGATCATTGGGCCTGCCAATAGTAGCCGTCTTGTATAGGCACAAGGTGAGTTACATTGAGGGATTCTCTATGGGGAGACAAGCGGGTGCTTTGATTCGCCCACATCCCCCAGGGGTTCTCATCTTCATACGTATTGGGGGCCAAGGAATTGCAGTAGTCCCTCACCTCAGCAATACGAGACCTGGGGTTATGTGCCCTACCTACCACGGAATTCCGAAACTTTTCGGCTGTGACAGCAACATTGATCGACATCCCAAGCTGGGTAAAATTCGCTGATTAGGGTGTGATCACAGAGGAATCGTGATGTGGTCAGAATGTGTTGTGGTCAGGGAATGAAGGGGCGCTATTTGGAATCTGTAGCATCCCATGATAGTTATACTGATGGGCTGGGTTGAGTAAACTCGATATTGCACTTCACAAAGTGAAGACTAATTGCCTATTGGTGGAAAGACGTTATCTCGCAGGAGATTTCCCACACGATATTCACCTGCAAGACAATTCCTTGCTAGTCTTCACTCAGTCCTTAGTAATTGCCATCCTTGCAGCCAGCTCCCACCCATCTGCCGTCCCGGTCAATCACTGTTGTTTAGCTTTAGTTAGAGAAGTTTCCGCGCCCCGGTGGCGAAAGGAGGAGATGATGCCTCCAGTAATATCGAGATGCAGGTTGCGTATCGTGTTGAAGAGACTCCTAACGTCGTTGCGTTGACCTTGGGAGTGGCAAAGTCCCGAACGATGTGTTCCCAGTCTCATGGGTCTAGAGCGTATCCGTGAGAAAGGGTCGAGCTTTCAGCTCGAGATGCGATAGGGCACCGTTCTTGGACACGAAGTTCCTATCCACTAGGCACCTGGCCAAGTCCAAAGAAGCAAGTCGCTCGGGATCCTCCCAGAAGATCCAGCCCACGGCCCTCCAACGATGCTGAGGTTCCACTGGATTGATGTGAAGGTAAGATCGGGAGAAACCAAAATGCTTGTCCATCATTTCACGCAGGGTTAAATTCGGTCTGACCATATGACAGAAGTGACGCTGAAGTATAGCGTGTTGCCACACAAACCCCAATAGGTCGCGCGGATGTAGGAAGTCAGGTGGTGGAGTCCAAGGAGAGTAACCCTTGCAAAAATCTGGGTCCTAGCCTCGCCACTTGAATTTCCCAACTGTTTGGGGCGGAGGAGTCTGTCTCGAAGGTAAGGTACCCTACCGGCTTCGGAAAGCCCCCATGTTTAAGCTCGATGTTCGGCAGGGTGCCATCCCTAGCACCTCAAGCCACCTCAGACAGCGAGCACGAAGCTCTCAACGGCCACGTTGAAGGCTAAGCCGTCCTGTTCCGGCACCTTTCGCTGTACACAAACGAACTCCTCGCGCACGTAGGTCGGGATGTCCTCGAAGAATCGTTTGATGTCGTCCAAACCTTGGGTATTGCCGCTGTTATGCGGCGGCGGCCGTTACCTGGGATATGCCGAAAATAATGCAAATAACTCATAAAAATGGAGAGGAGGAATCCTCTGCAATCTCTGTGAAATTATTTGCTTTCTGGCGCCGGCGGGCTATAGTCCGTGATCTGGAGATTCGACCTGAATGTCTGAGGTTCCGATAGCTTGTAAACTCTACGCTGTGCCCTTGCGAGTGTGAAAGCAATCGCTTCTGTTTGCCTTGTCCATGATGGCGAAAAGTCTGGTGGAAGAGTCAATCGTGTTGAGGGATAGCTCTCCCATTTTGTGTGTGCGCTTGCTATAGGACTCGCTCAAGCGGAAGCTGCTCAAGAAGTCGTGGACAGTCCGATCAAAGTGAGCACTTGAGACATGCCGTCGAAGTCCACACGAGTGGAAGGGTACCCAAGACTTCCCACCTTCTCGGATTCCACACCGGCCATACCTGATCCTCGACGTTTATGACTCCTTCAATCAATTCCCGTCCAATTCTGAAGTCCCACAATCATAGTCAGCTCGTTCAAGGCTATGCCCCCTGAGCTGCACTTCAACGTACCCCGATACAATGTCAACGCCTGGGGATGTTTGCACAACCATCTAGGCTAGGTAGTTTAGCCGCTCTGCGCGCAATCCAGACCAGCCAGGAACAAGTTTACGCTGCCGTGCTTGAGACAGCTCTCACTCCCAGACAAGTTACCCTACCGGGAAACTATGGGTTTTGGCAACGGTTCCTTGCCAGGATTAACGGTTACATCTTTCGTAATAGTTCCTCCTTCAGTAACAACTAATCTCAAGCTTCGAATCAGTTAGCCAAAGAGGTTCCTAACAGCTTCAGGACTAAGACTACCTAAGTACTTTATAAGTCTTCCTTATATATAGATAAGCTTAGTAGTATAAGGAGAAAGCTAATTCTAAGCTTATCTCTTTATATACTTTTTTAATTTCCTATCTATTCCTCTTCTTTATAGGTAATAATTTAAAGATCCTATAATATAACTTCCTTAATCTTATTTTCCTACCTTACAACTAGAGAGCTAATTAAAAGCTAGTATCTAAAGGATAAATAGTTACCTCTTAAGGAACCGTTAATTCTAGGGCTTTTATTAGTCCCCCTAGGCGACCGTTACCGAAGCCCTTAGGACGATAGTACGGTACTTACCTAGAAAGTCGGTATGGCGGGGGTGGGTTGCCCTTTTTAGTCGCTACACCGCAAACCTTGGAAGCTTTCAGCATACCAAACCAGCCCTTGGAAGTAGGTGCACTTCAAGTCAGATACTTAAAGGGTACTTTTCCGTGCAGGCAGTGAATGTGAAGTTATCAAGGTTATGACCATGCGCGTAGGGGTTCATGTGGCGGAGTAACTACTCAACATATATATCTAATACTAGCTTCTAAGCCCACATACCTAGGTTATAATCTATCTTTAGCAAGACCTAGGCATCACCTACCCCCCACCAAACGAGGGGCCCAATGCATCGTATCGTCCTGAATATTCAGCCTTCAACAAAGTTCACGCTCAAATCCGAGCTTAGTGTATTACTAGATTTCGGCGGCCCTAGACTGAGTATGTGGGTATGGGGGTGTGTGTATATTGAGCCTGACCGAGATACTAGTATGCGTGCGTCTCGGCCAGACTTCCCATGCTACGGGTACAAACCAAGGAGCAACCAGGTGCTTAGTCCAGGCCATCACGACGGCGTGCTCCATGCGGAATGGCCCTCATGTGTCGCATCTCGACTGTTTAAATGCGCCTTCTTCTACGCAGGAGGTGCGCGGTTGAAAGATAGCTGCTGCGACTAATGTATCAACAACGAGGTACTATTGGACCGTTGATAAGAAGCGAGTGGAATTAATAGCTTTGCTCGGAGACACTAGATTCGTGCTACTGCTAGTGGTTTCGTTCTTAATCCGTACACATCCCGCTTGAAGTGGTAAGGAGGTCATTTTAGGCTTTGGCCGGCGTAGAGTTGCTCAAAAGAAGCTTATTCCACAGGTAACACTCCGATAGAGTCCTTCATAAGAGTCGGGGAAGAGTGAGTGTACAGATACTGAGATGGGTCTGACCCTGGCCTACCTTCTTGGGCAACGAGCACCACCCTCATCACCACTGCTCTTCTGATGACCGGGCCTCAGAGGACCCTTGCTGGGCCGCAAAGCAGTCCCCAGGTACAGATAGCACGATAGCACGACTGCCCAGAGACAATCAACCTGATAGTTGCAGTCGCAACGTGGCCCTCATCCGAGGAACACAGCCAGTCCCGGAAATCTCACCCCGCGGCGGTCCGATCAACTGAGGGCTTGTCTTCCACCAATACCGTACCGCAATTGACTAGACCACACCACCGTTGTCCGCGACCCCACGTCACACAGATGACGGTACACAGGATAACGAAAGGGATCCCCACTGGAGCAAATGCAAGACATCACCGCGGGCCATGCAGATCATCCCCCCGCAGACTAAGCGTCCGGCCAGTAGGGCAGTAAGACGAGATAGATATCCCCGCCTGCATCAGTGACTCGGAGTCGGGCTCCACATCATCCGTCCTGATGGATCGAGCCGCAGGTATTTGAACTTCGATGCGGAGAGGCTTCGGTGCGTGCTGCGCACATGGTCAAGAGGAGACAACTTCTGCTTCCGCACAGCCCATTCAATAGACTGCCCCCGATGATCAGGCGTCGCATGAGCCTTATCGAAGCCAGTTCCACTGCACATCGTAAAACCCGTTCGCTTGAACAGGAAAGAGAACGCAAGGCAGTCCCACGTACGCATTTACACGACCTCGCGAAGCGCTCACTGACCATCAAATCTGGGACCGAGGCCAATACAACGCAGTACATTTGCCTCTTTAGCCGCGGTCGGTGCCTGTGGGGAGGCACAATTCATGCGGAGGCTAGGTGACAGCGTCCTAGGCGCATGCTGCTCAACGTCACATGGTCCCGCCACTCGACAGAACCAGGCTCCAACACGTGGGACAAAGGCGGCGCTGCAGCAGACGCAGAGGTTGCCTGCTTGTCACTGGATTTCGTGGCTCCTTGCGCCACATTGGAACACTGCGTACTCTGGCTATAGCTAGTTGACAACTCGAGGAGTGGACATCATCCCCCTTCTGGAATTAGGGGGGACCGACCTATCTTGAGGGTGGGATAGCGCCGCAAACTGACACAGCTTTCCATTGGAAATCCTCAAGTTGGGCGTGTCGCAAATCCGGTTCGGTCTGATAACACGCAGCAGGTCTGGGCTCATACGACGTTGCGTTCCATGTTGTGTTGCGTCCAGGCGTGCGTTCTAGGCCGCAGGAATCCCAGGCTTTGAGACGGGCCAATGGCTAATGCGCATGGGCCGACTGCTGCATGCGCAGCCGCGAAGTATGACGGTTTATGAGCATCACGGAAATTCCCATGCAAGTTGGCAGTCCGACAGCTATGCGCCGCGCTACTTGGGAGACGCGACGTCAGCACCATGGTCGTGGGCGGCGGGGCTTCCCTTTGCTTTTTCTTGTTGCGCGGCTCGTTTTGACAAAGTTCGCCGTGAAAAGGCCTCACCGGAGATCGCCTCAGGAAACCGTGACGTGTTGCTATTTGCAAATCCTGCAATTCTGCAGAGATGTATTTTTTGTTGAGGGACTCGTTCGCCATCTCATGCGTTGAATCCCGGCCGAAAGCCCCCCGGGGGAGGTTGATGGAGGGTACAGGGGCTGCAAACCGTGCTTCCTTCGGAGCTGAGACAATTCTGGGGTCACTTCTTCTTTTTGTAATAAGGAACCGTGAACCAACAGGCGTGCTGGCTTACGCTGCGCCCCCTGCATTGCCAAGTTGTTGGCGGCTGATGTTGCACAAGCGGCTCTTCAAAAGGGACGCCGCTGAGCTGCGGGCCGGTCTCGGGCGTGGCGCCTGCGAATGGGGGGATTTGTCGCTCAAACTTAGTTCCTAACGATCGGGTCGCATCTGGCTGCTCCTAGGATCTACCACCCGGGAGCACATGCTATCCAAGGCGGGATCAAGGTCGGTAACGGTGCGGGTTGTGGCCCCGAGGGACTAGAACAGCCAGCAGGGGCGGTGACGTAGTATCGGATTATGAGCCCATCAACAGGTCTCTGGGCCGTGGTTTGGGCGTTGTTTTGGGCTGAGCAGGGTAGGTAGGAGAGGAAGAGATGGTTGCCCGAGGAGATGCAAGCGCGAGGGTATATCTTCCACTATATGCCAGATATGAGATGGCGACGATGTCACCATGTTGGTTTGGGCCCAGCAGATGTTCGCAGACTTGGTTGTTGGGAGGCACTCCTGCCTCTCCCCGGTTCGAGCCCCACGGGAGACGGCCGAGCATGTGAAAGGGCATGCCAACGCGATCTAGTTTATGCCCCTGTTCCGTCAGCTCGGGTTGAACTGTGGGGCCCAGGGGCGGCGGGCTGGCAGGTCGACAGCGCACCCATGTCACGATTCTAGTGCGCATCGATCAGTGGCGTCGCCCGTTGTGTGGCACCTGAGGTGCGACACAGGTCAACGGGACTCTTTGCCATATCCCCGGGCCTAAGTGGCAGCTCATCCGGCGAGGCTTGTGGCGATGTGCGATGTGCGATGTGTGATGTGCGGGCGCCAAACAGTCAGACAATGCGGCAGTTGAGGCAGTCTGCCGGTCTGCCGGTCAACTCGTGCGGTTGGTGTCACATGCAGGAAGTTGACAGTCAGTTGACAGCCCTTTGTGGCCACCCGATGAAATTGGCCTTTCGGGGCCGGTAATGAGCGAGGTGGGTAGCAATCCAGAAGCGCCTCGGCTGCAACGTGTGGCGTGGCGTGGTGTGGCGTGGTTACCTGGCCCAGCCTGGGATGTGCCTGAGGCTGTCGTGATGTCGATGTGAATGTGTCGACGGCGTCGGGTACCGCGGATCCGGGGAGGCGAGCAGCTGCAGCCGTCAACCGCGGCCGAGCTCAACGACCCTTGAATGTGGGGTGGCTCCGATTGAGTTTGTCACAGACCTTGGTTGGTTGGACAGATGACTCTTTTGTCCCCATTCTCGCATTGTCGTCAGCCGTGACCGCCGACGGGGCATGTCAGGGCGAGGAGGAGGAAGACGTGCTCCCGGATTTGGGTGACACGGCATGGAGCAACGCTCTGGATGTTGCGGAATCGCCGGCTTCAAGGGGACCGGATGTCACGCAATAAATAAATGTGGGCAGGGAAAGGCGACCCAGCGCAGCCAATGTGCCAATTCGAACGAGGGTTTGCATCTCGAGAAGCCAATTGCTGCCAAAGCATGTTCGTCGCCCGTATCAGAGCTGCAGGTCGTGATGCAGGGCGATGCCATGCCATGCCATGCGAGCACAGGGAAGGGCCATCCGGGGCATGATTGGACACGCGTCGACGTCGGAGGGGGCATTCTGACAGGCAGGACGACAGAAGATTCGTGTGAAGGCGGAGGAGGCTTGCAAGCTCAAAGCCATCTTTCACATGCTTTGGACAGGCATCAGAGCAGGGTTCGGGGACAAGGGGGGCCCCGGCCTCACAGCTTCTTTTCCGCAGAAAAAAAGGAACGGCAGAGGCCCCACCAAGCATCCAGCTTGCATGTTTGTATGTATGCCCATGTACCTCTCTGCAAATATGCCAGATTTGGACCAAGCAGCGGTAGGAAAGTGCGAGGCCAGAAAACAGCAGGCCAGTAGGGCAGAGAAGCTACTCCCACCTCTGTCCCATTCCAGCTGCCGAGCCAAGCGAGCTTACCCTCCCTGGAGAGACGAGAACGGTAAGTGGTTGCAGAAGACGTGGGCAGCAGGGCAGCTGGGCAGCTGGGCAGGTACCAGCGAGTACCTCTGCTGCCTCTCTCACATGCCAGCTGGATGTGCTTCCCTTATCTGACAGCCAGCAGGGGGTCCACTCCCCCCACTGCCCACCTTTTTTCTCGGTCTCCCATTGATGTTGCGACCGTCGAGCGCGTGGCGTCAGTCCACTCGATAACCACAGAGGCAATCCACCCGTAGGCAGGTAGGTAGCACTGGGCAGCAGCAGCAGAAACCAGAAACGCCCTTCTTCTTTTTAGCTTCCATTCCACCGCCCGCCTCCTTCCCAAGATTTCCCCCTTCACCTTCCTCGCCCCCCTCCTACCCTCCTGCTCTCGCCTAGCCTTACATACCAACGCAACCCCTTTGCTCACACACGACCTCGCACGCGCCTTTGCCGTTCAACCTTCTCTCCCCTCTCTCTCCCATCATCACATCACGAGTCAGCCCTTGGGCCAAGCTTCACACCACCCGCTCCGTGGCTTTGAGACGTGCATTCACACGCATACGACCCCGTACGCCCTCGTCAGCTTGTCAGATCTCAATCGCCCTGCCAAAGACGAGTCAGATCTCGTCCCTTGCTGCCTCACCTCGGGTGCTCCCAATCCAACCTGCGCCACTGTCGTCACATCCACACTCCCACATACATCCCACAATGTCGGCAGTTCAAGTCAACGGCGATGTGCCGCACTCTTCATTCCTCAAGGTAAATACCCTCGCTGCCTTCCCCTATACCACCGTAGCGGAATCCAGTTCCGCAAGCCGGTTGCGCTGGACCGCTTTGTGCCCAAGGACCAAAAGGCTAACGCAATAAAAGCACCTGTACGGTTACCACGTTGTCCATGATGGCATCGAGACGTTCAAGTCCAACCCTTATGGCGCAAAGTCCATCCAGCTCGGCGACTCGGCCTACCAGACCTTTGCCGCCCCGATTGTACCTTACTTCAACGGCCCCTACCAATACGTCCAGCCCTACGTTAAGAAGGTAGACGACCTCGGCGACAAGGCATTGACAAAGGTCGACGAGCGCTTCCCCGCCGTCAAGAAGCCCACCAACGAGCTGTACACCGATGCCAAGGGCATCATCCTGTTCCCCTACCACAAGGGCCTCGAGGGTCGCGACCACGTCATCAGCCTCTACTCCGACGAGTACAAGAAGGCCAACGGCGGCAATGATGCCGGCTTCGCCTTGATCTCCACCGGCAAGGCCGCCATCTCTACCGCTCTCGTCCTCACCCACGAGACTGTCAGCTTCATCGGTGCCTTCCTGAGCGCGAAGAAGGAGGACGCCCACAATGCTGTGGACAAGGCCACCAACAACTAGGAGTCATGCGGGGCCAATTACCCGAATCCCTCTCCCGGCTCATGCAAGAGGGACGAGGCGGTTGCCAGTCGCATCGAATGGAGGAAACAGGTCGCTCAGTACAGAGCAGGACGTCTCGGTTCTGCCTACTACAACTCCCCTCAGAAGGATTATCGGGACTACAAGGAGTATCTGGCTTTGTCGGAACGTGAGGACCCTAAGCACCATCAGGACTTCGGGGGCTGTGAGGGCTCTGAGCCCCCCCGCCGCAATGGGAAGAAACGCTAGCAGTCCACTTTCCCCACGGTGAGGAAGGTCAAGACACCAAAGTCGCTGAGAATGACGTCGAGCTCCGAACATGAAGTCGTTGGTCTTGCCCGCCGATTTAGTTCGTGATGGGGCCAGCGCGTCGAGATATCCCTGTTTTGTGCACTTGTCATTGTGCTCTCCTGCTTTTCACGTTTCGCCCTGTTTTACTACTTTCGGCATCATAACTGTCGCTTCACGCCTCTACATTGCCGTTCTACACGATGAATATGGGCCCGATTGCTTTTTAGCAAGGTTGAATATTGTCTAGTCCGCATCTTCAAGACTAAGACTTGGTTGCTGATTGGGGTTGTTGATGTCGTTGCTGTTGCTACCGATGGTGCTGTACGCGATCGTAATGGGAGAAATACGTTCTACGGGTGTTCAGAGGGGCAAAATAGCTAATAGATTTCTTACCTGGTGAAGGTCCTTCGCTTGGATGCGTGACTTATCAAGTCCTTCTGTCCATGTGCATCATCGCTTTCACATGCCTCAAGCGCTGTTGCCCTCCTATCACCGAGGCCTGTGTCAGGCTATCGACGCCCGATGTTATCCCCTTTCTCTCCATCGCGTCGGTCCCGGTATCGATGAGCGTGCTATAGTATTGCATCACCATAACAGTACGGCAGAGGCAGTGGCAAGCACCTGCCCAGGGTGGAGCAGACGGGTTCGGGCCTGCCCCCCGGTGATGGACATCCCATCCGCGCCAGCCAGCTGCCAAGATGATCTGGTGGGCGCACCAAGAGCTGGAGACTTGTTTTGAGCCATGACTGTGGCATGCCTGATGGGATGGTGTCAAATGTGGCTGTGTTTTATTTCGCCACACACTGTTCTTCTGGCGGGCTTGTCTTGTGTGCCAGCCCGAGTCGGAGGATCTGAGGCCGTGTCGAGTTGAGTGAGTGCTGTGAGTGAGTGAGTGACGCCACGTCCGGGATGTGTGCTGGGCGTGCCTGGGGGTGTTATTTGTGGCTAACAAGGTTGTGTGCCATGGTTATCCGCCACGAGGGTGGTTTGTAGACGGTGCTCGAGCTGCAGGGGCTGATGGTGCTTATGGTGATCAAGACTGATTGATGGCAGGCGGTGTGCGTTGAGTGGTTGATGGCCGGGCGTGCTGGCGGAGAGGGTGGACGTGGCGGAGGCAGATGTGGTAATTACACATCTGATTCAATCTTCCTGAGGTTTTTTGCCTTTGGGCCCCGTTTGGTTTTTTCTTTATGCCTGGCTTCCGCTGTGTGGGAGCAACAACGTGGTTGATCCACAAGGGTGAAATCTATGAGACGTCCTCGGGCGGTTGGCTGGGGCAGTTCAGGTTGTCTGTCGAGGCTGAGAGGAGCTATTTGCGTAGGTATACTTCTTCAAGATACCTGCCGCCAGTTCTTCATTGGGATATTCTGTCACGCTTTTTACGCAAAGTGTATTCGAGACTTGGAAGTCATAACATGCAGGTGTAGTTATCGCTGACGGCGTGGTCTGCGTGGAGCAGGCTACCGTGGTGACGGCCTCCTGAGTGTCTGATATGGCTGTGAGCCGACAGGCGTATGTGCTCACCGTTTTCCAGGCCTAAGTATATTAACTGCCTTGAGGATCATCCCAAAATTCCAAGTATCATGACCTTTTACCAACACGGCGGTGACTGTTTTCCGTTCCGGCCTTGCGAAGGCTGAGAGGCAAGATGCATATAGTGCATTAATTGCGTGACATTTATCTACTAGTAGAGCTCAGGCTCGATGTAGCGGTTTCAGAAATTATTTAATTGTTTTTTGACTGCCCTTCCTCCGGATCTCGTAGTAATGAAAGGCTTATTGCACCTTGTTTCACAATATGACACTCGATGAAGGCGCCGTGTATGGCCTTGGACGTGCCTAGGTATAAGTAAGAGAAATGAAACCATTTTCACAATATGAGTAGGCATACATACATGTGTAGTCTCGTGGCGGCTGTGTCATCGAGAGATACAAGCTAGCTGAGCAAGCCGAAGACAGGACACGACAAATGCCTTGTCCCCATCCTTGGCTGTTGTTGACTATCCAGATATGAGCACAGTATCACCGTGAGAAAGATGCCTCGGGAACAAGAGGTACCAGATTGCTTATGGCGAAAAAGTGGTTCAGTGGCAAAAAAGCCATAACAAAGAATTTTGGGCAAATTTGTCGGCTTCAAACGCAGAACCACTATATGAGAAATTCTATCGACAACTCCCTGAGCCCGGGGGCCCAACGAAGCGAAGGTAATTTGGCGTCATGGCTACTCAACTAGTAATTCGTGATAGTACCAGACGGAACAAAAGTACGCAGGAGAGGGGGCCGGCACAATAGAGACTGAACTTGATAGAGGTGATGTCTTATCACGACCTAGCTGTTGTTCAGCTGCTAGGAGTAGTAGAGCCCCATGAGAGCTAGAAACAAAACGAGGCTGGTCAGTACAGCTATGTTATGGTTCCGGATTGGATCCAATAAATATAGGGCTCTCATTGTTTTGAAAATTACCAGCCTACCTGAGATTCAATTTCACGAAGCCAAGTAAACAGGAACAACCCAAGAAGCCAACGTCGTCCAAACCCTTCCCGACCGCTTTGTTCCCTTGTCCATGAGGTACCCAAGCCCCGTCGTGACGGTCCAAGCCGTTTGCCGTATGAGCATATGCAGCTAGATTACTTTGACCATTTCTTACCCTCCATACACCTGTTGTGGCAGAATAGCATACAAGCCCCGAACCAGACGCCCCTGTCCACGGCGGCATCATAGCTTAGCCCGCGCGCCTGTTGGCGCACATTCCTTATTGCCTGGGCACCAGCGCGCTGGCGGACGCCGACGTCTGTCCCTGGGGTTCATTCACGGTTATACACCACAGACATGCGATGTCAGACTAGGCTGTTGGTGTCCCTCGATGGCTTCAACGTTCGATTTTAGCGGGCCGATAGTAACTACTAGTGCGAATGGACCGTTGACTGGCCACGGCCCAACGCTTCAACTGGTGGCTCATACTGGTGGTTTCTGACGGAGTACTAATTTGCAGCAGAACTGTCAGAGACTTTTCATAGCCAGACCCACTGCTTCAATCAAACGATGAAGTGTTCCTTGTCCTCATGAGACACTTATTACGTACCGGCTCAAAAGAGGAACCCAAAGGACACAGATGGCCCATACACGAGCTAGAACACAGGTTATGACTACGCCTCATACTACCTAGGTATCCTTAGAATTGCACTTGATGAACCACTGTTCGTCCTATAGACTGGTACGAAAACGTGGAAGAGACTACACGCTTACTAGTTAAGCACACAGTCAACGTGATGTCTGGCTCCGTCTCAAAGCAGAGGTGCAGACCTCGGAAAAACGAGCACCTCACACCTACGGCTCGAAGCATGTAAACGTCCAGGGCAGAACCATAGAGTAGACTCGTTCGTTCACCCCATCCCATCAACACTTCTTCGAAACCCCGCAGCGCGAGCAACGAGCATGTAGCACTCACTGGCCAGCAACAGGCGCTCGGTGGTTCCCAACTCCCGCACATCCGGGTCTATGACGGTGCCTTATCATTTCCAAACGCCGCCAGAGCCACATTGAAGGAGAACCCAAGGTCGCGCCACGTTCGATAGACTTTGATTAAAGGCGGGGAAGGGACATTTGCCCAAGGGACGTCGTAGGCGCCGACGGACCTAGGTGCTGGCCATCCGAACCTGAGTAATAACTCGAGCCGTAGCACTGGGCACGCATACAACTCGCCCGCGAAGCGTAGATACACGGACTCATCAGAAAATCAAGTGCAGTCAAACTGGGAGCCACCAAATGCACGTCCCCGGCTCACCAGACCTAACCCACATGATATGTCAAATCGAGCATCCTCCAAAATAAGACGCGCATATGCCACAGATGAACCCGTGGGCGCCAAAGTGGGACCTATCTACCTGGCCAGCCCACACATAACCCACGCGAGAGAGGAACAAATGTGAGCCGTCACACACATGCACAACACACACCAGCGGGACGGACCGTAGAAAGGACAAGAAGGTGGGCAGATGTGTGGATTGAGGTGCTCCAGATGTCGCTTTTTTTGGCTGGCCATTGGCCACCATGTGGGCATTCCAAACCGTGGTCGGCAGGTGTTCGTCCGAACACATCAAACATCAGCCAATAATTCTCGGGCTGATCCAAAATAGTCAGTCATTGGCCTCATCGTCCACGCGCTTTTGAGGCGGGACTTCTCAGTCGGTCGTGCTCTGCCTCGATCGCTAACCGAGAGCCCGTCCCGCTACCGCTTTGCTCCCCGTGCGAGGAACCTCTTCTCCGCCCAAGCACAGCATCCGATCGCACGCTGGGCTGACTGTCAGATTTGCGGTGTGTGAGAGGGTAGAGGAAGGGCTGCTGAGCAAATCATGACAAGTGGAGGCGAGGACCGTCCCACCCAACCTTAATCGCGTGCCCCTGGGTTCAGATATACGACATGTAGCATCCACTGGGAATGGGGGGAGTCCAAAATCAGGCCCGGTGGGTTGACTCGCTTGAGCTCCATCGCAGGCAGCCGCGGTACTGATTTTATTTCCCCTTGTGGTGGAGTGAGTGAAGGTGGCTTTTGGCGATAGTTGCTGGGAGGCATCCCAGGGCGCCGGCACCTTGACCCTTGTTATGACAAGGTGAACAACCGGAGCCAGCGAGTTCCTGGGAGCGCGGCCCGCTGAAAGTTTGTCAGACCTCGGGTTGACTCGATAGTCCCAAATGTTCTGCCGAGTCTTTTTTGGATTCAGTGGAAGCCTGCCTCGTGTTGCTCTCGGGCAAAAGGCTCGAGACGGGGAAGATCATAGAGCGCCCCACTGATTTCCCGGGACTCCCACTTGGCCCGGCCGTGGATCTCGGATCACCGAGAACCTGTTTTTGGCCTTCAAGTACGATGTACGACCTGCGACGTACGGCAGGTACCCAAGCGCTTCAGAGCCGTCGATATGCTTCATACACATCTGTCTGAAGGCCTCACAACCAGCCGGCCGGCATCGCTGTTGCACGAGGTAGCATTGGAAACGGCCCGTGCTTCCCAACACCGGCTGCCACGTGACTGGACAGACTTCTTCAGCAGCCAAGCGCGTCATCAGTGTCTCCCCAAGTGGCTGCAACCAGTGGTAGGGGACTGGTCCTTCGAGGAACGGAAAGCTAATCGGAAAGTTGCCGGGGGACAGGGCAGGGGGTATTCGGACAGGCAGGGGGCAGGGGACTAATTTCCGCCCGTCGCATGGTTGAGGCAGATTGGGGAAACAACCCCGTTTTTCTTCCTCCTCCTGGCTGCGTATTGTGTGATGGAGGGGTGGGGGGTCTGTGTGTCGGGCTCCCCTTCGTCGTAAGTCGATGAATTTGGTCCGTTTCTCTCTGGCCGTTTCTCTTCCCAATCAGAGGGCTAACCACTAACACAACCATGCCTGTCACGAGGGTCTTCCCTCTTTGATGATAGTGTCAATAGCGCAAACCTTGGAGGGGCAAAAAACCTGCCTATGTCTGAGCGGAACCGTAGAATCGGGTTGAGTTCTTTTAGACTATCGTTCGATGTCTGAGATGCTTCGAGAAGGTATGCCGAGGTATGCCGCCCTTTCGACATAATTTGCTCTCCCAACGCAGGCCCAGCCAGCCTGTTGGTTGTTGAGGACGGGCGGCCGACTGGCCGGATAAATGCTCTCTCGACTGTATATGTTTGAAACAAAAAGACATTGACCGCCGTGGATACCGTGGAGGTGATGGAGTGAGCACTCCTGTTGGTGATTGCCTGTGCCGCGTGCCTGAAGGTGGACCTCCACCGTCTCATACTGTGGATCCTTCACTGTGCGTCAAGCCGTGACATGCAAAGCCGTGGCACACGAGGGCACGAGCACCCGCACCCATTCCACCCATTCCTTCGTAGGCTCGGCCTTTTGGCCAGAAAGGTCGATCGATGATGAGCAATGACGAGAATTGCCTTGACTATTTGCTTGACCGAAAAACGTGGCCCGTGGAACCGCGAGAGAGGTCCTCGGAAGCGTCAGACTTTCAGCACGGGTTTGGTGAGAGCGGCATTTCCACTCCCGTTACTGTTTGCCTCGGAGGCCTGTGCGTAGCTGACGGTCTTGATTGACAGATGGGGGCGGCAGTCTCCTACTCCGTACGCGGGACCGCCCTGTCCTGACAGCAGTGGAGCTTGGGCTTTGGGCGATTAATGAGAACCTTCACGCTGTCAAAATCTCCATTGCTACTTCGGAATGATCGGTCGGGACAGACTGCACAGCAACTTGCTTTTTCAAGATCGGTAGTGCGGGCTGCCCGGCGCCCGCACGCAGAGGACTGCTGCTATGTCGTCTTGTAGTCGTAATTCATCTGAATATTTGGCGACCGGCGGGTCTGGTAGCCCGGTAGCGAGTTCACAGTGGGTTCACAGTGGATCTGCAGTGCATGATGCGTGAGACACCTCTTGAGGAAATTCGGAGGGGCCACAGTCCAATCTCCCGAACCCCATCCCGGCTGCATGGGAGCTCAACTGATAAGGGCTCCTCAACAGCTGCGGACGCCCAGTACTTTGGACTGGTCGACAACGGACCTGTTACCAGGCTGAGAGAGCTGCATGGGACTCGAGCTTCGGTGAACAAGACTTGGAGACAACTCGGTGGAAATTCTGGGCAGTTTTACCTGGCAGTACGCACCTATAGCAGGGTCGGTATAGATTGCTGATACGAGCTACCGTCACAGTCAATGTGTGATATGTGACGGTGAAGCTCCTTTTCGAGTCAACGCGGCGAATGCTCTGCAATGCACCGGGGGCTCGGGTTGTTTTTTCGAACGCCTCGTTGGATGCCCCTTCGATTGATTTGTTGCGACGATTCTCCGGCCGGGCGGTCCGCAGATCAGGGTGCTGCACTGCAGAAAATCATTGTGACCGGGGCACGCGGGGGAAAGCATCTCCCTGCCTCATCTGATGTCTTGATCTCAGCCAGTTTGAGGCGATGATACCCTTGCGCTCGGACTAGCTTCTTGGAATCGACCCTTTCACTGCCTTCAGACCATCACACTGATTTGTCAATGCATCGCTATTTTGAGCAGTATCTGCGGACCGGCCTACATGCGCGAGGGGTTGTAACGAACTTGATCGACGCGACTGCACGTATTAGGCCTCCCCGCACGATCTACTGACGATGTGTTCAAGACCAGCCGGGCCGTAACGTGAATGCCCCCCCCCTCGAGGACCCGTTCTAGGCCGTGCTGGTTTGGCCCTCAAGAGATAGTACAATGTTGCGGACGGTGTGCGGCGAGCCGAGGTCCAGGACCGGGGCAGAGCGGAACGGATTGGCTTGAGGTTCTGGGGTTTCCTTGCAGACATTGGTGACGCAGAACGGAGTTAGATGAGCGCAATTCTTCAGCGACCACCGAAAAGCAAAGGGCCGCCACTTGTCGGGGATGTGTGCACTCGCAGGATGGGGTCGGCTTACGAACTTTGCCGCCACAGGACCTGCGACTGGCCCGGAGCAGCCTGGCAGCCAGAGCCGGATGCAGATTGCAGCTGGACGGCTGGATCATGGCGGGAGGTCAAAGCGCAACGCCCTCGGCAGGCGCACGAATGACGCCGCCGTGGAGACAAGGGCGGCGGCGATAACACGGCCGCTAGACACGGGTTTGGGCAAGTGGATGATCACGGCTCCCGGGCACCGTCTTTGCTCTCGCAGCGGAAGCGGGAGCAGTAGCAGTAGCAGTAGCAGTAGCGAAAACATGCTGATGTGCTGACGTGCTTGGCTGGCTTGGTGTGCATGAGCATCGCCACTGGGAGGAGTCCCGAGGAACCCAGATCGCCCGGAGTGAGTTGGGACGAGCGGCTGAGCGTCGACAGAGCAGGCCTGGCAGCCTGGCAGGGTATCATCAACAACATCAGGGCTTCCCTGCCTCGAGACGCGTCACGTTGCCCAGGGCGCCTGTAAGCGAGGGGAGCTGTTCACGATGTACGGAGTAGATTGTGCTCGTCAGCCACGTTGATTTCGCTGAATTGCCGTGGCACATGTGAGGTCATCCTCAGTGGCAGAGTCGCAGCGCCACGGCGGATGGAGCTTGTGCTGCCAGAGTGGCGGCAAGGACGAGAGACCAGATGATGGCTGTGCGACTCAGCAAGTGTCAGTAGTAACATGAGGCAGACCAGCATTGATGGAGGTCGGTTTAAGCCGCATCGTGGTCCATGAGATGAACGGTCAGCTCTAGACCGCCGGACCCCTCCCCCCATGGCATCGGTAGTGCGACTGCAGCTGCCAGCCAGGCAGCCCAGGCAGCCAGGAGTCGACCAAGTGTGGTAGACTAAAGCAGCGTTGGAGGACGCCCCGGCCGTTGCGGTTTGCTCGTGGCGTGTCAGGATCTACGGAGGATTAGAGCTCGGACATGTTTCGACTAGTCGAGTGTTTCAACGTGATCCAGCCTTTCGACTGTCGATTATGAATGGTTCTTGGTGGGATGCTCTGGAGGTGCGATGGCGAGCTAGCTGGCGTGCGGCCTGTCTGCCTGTGTTGGTGATAATGGCATCGGCGGCGGTGGCAACAGACAGCCATTAGCCGTGGAGGTCGACGGACCGAGGGTGATGGCGATGGGTGAAGATACCGAGTCTATGGACTGTTGAACGATGTGTGGGCGCTGCTTGGCGTATCAGTCAAGTTAGAGTTCAGTTCTGTCGAGGCAGAATTAACATAGGTGGCGCCGGCAGTTGGTTCGCGAACCAGTCTTGACGACTGATACTTTGAACTATGAGCCTGGATATATCATGTCGTCGATGATGTTGTGCTGTGGGCGGGAGTGGAGCAGTCAGTCAGACAGTGACAGAGTGAGTGAGCGAGTGACCTGTGACCTGCGACCTGTGGTCAGGTGTGGGACTCGCACCTCGCACTTGGTACTGTTCCGTGCTGCACTGGCACTGCATCGTGGGTGGGTGCGACCTGCAGGTGGACACGGGACAGGTGGACGGCGTGGGCACGTACCTGATTGCGCAAAATTGAAGAAGGTGCGATTGGGAAAGATTGGCATGGAGCCCCTTGCATGGCTTCCACGCCTAGGCCCGTTGTGGATTGCATCTCCAGGGCTTGCAGCAGCGATCCAGGGGAAAGAGGCAGGGCCCGCCCTCAGGACCCTGGACCGGATGGCACGCAGCACACAGTGTGAAGCACCGTTTTCACCCACCGTATGTCTTTCTCTGTCTCTGTCTCTGTCTCTGTCTCTGGTCCATCTCCCTCCCCCCTCAGGCTCCGTTCTTCCTGGACGTCTCATATATGCCAGATCGTGACAGACCTACTAGCGGCAGCTGCGATCTAGGCTTTGAACAGATCTTGCTGCAGCAGGTCATAAGCAGGAACACAGACTCGGCAGGCCCCAGATGGTAGCATATGTTCCGAGCTTGTGATGGGAACCAGCATCAACTCGCATATGCACACACAGCAAGGCAGCAAGGGCGGCATGCAACGAGGCGAATAATGGCACGAGCCCCTCTGGGCCCTTCAAGCGGCCTCGCGGATGCACGCTGCCAACTCCGTCGTCGCCTGTGTCCTCACCCCATCACACCCTCTGATTCAAGTAGTGTAGTGTAGGTGCAGTCTGCAGTCTGCACCTCATTGACAGAGCGTCTCGAGTCTTCAGAAGGAGCCACCGTGACTTGACTTGGGCTCGGCGGTCAAGAGTTCCCGGCTGCATAAGTCAGATCATATTGCGATAAGTGCTCGATTCGCCCTCAAGCTCCCGTACGTCAGTACGCCAGGACCGTTCCGCATGCCACTGTGGTATTCACCATCAACTCAGTTTCTCCGATCGAGAGACCCACAGCCCCAAGACGGGCTGCTACGTACAATTCACCAACTGGGAGAGCTTTCCATTTTTTTGGGGGCCCACTCCTGCGGCTGGTAGATACTCTGCCGGTGAGGTGGAGAGTCTCTGCAGCTGCAGGCCCGCAGCCTCCGTTTTCTGGAAGACCCACAGTGCGCAAATTACGGTGGTGCCCTGTGCCCTCGTCCGTATCCGTACTCCCTGCGTCCGACCTTGGTAGGTACCACAGCGTTTGCCAACGGTTTCCTGTCCAGGTCCAGCAGCCCAGCCAGCCTCAGGACGTGGGGCCCTTGTAATTGATTCACGGCCGCGACCAGGGAAAGAAACGGCGCCCGGCGGGCTGGCTGGCTGGCTGGCAGGCAGTCGGTGCTGGTTGGTTGGTGGGTGCTGGCTTCCGAGCTTGGAGCTCTCTGCCCTGCCCTGCCCTGCCCTGCTCTCCCACCTCCACCCTCCCACTTTCGTTCTCGCCTCGCCCCCCCCATGTCGAGCCGGGGTCCCGCCGTCGCTTCATCTTTGTGTGTGGTTGTGCGAGTGTGTGTGATTCCCTCCTATTTACCACCCTCCCTCCGTTTACCACAGTATTCCGTACCTCGCCAACTCTGGTTCGCTCAGTCCGCTCTGCGCCTCTCTTCGCCCCCTTCTTCTATGCCCTCGGCCCCCCTTTTTTTGTTTTGTCGCCTTGCCTCGTCCCCATCTCCATCCCATCTGCACCTGCTTGCAAGTGTCAGCGGCGAGGACCCATCTGGACAACACGGGCTTTCGCAAATTTGGGGGGATCATCGTGGAATCGAAATCAAACTTCTGGAACCTGGCTCTTTCTTTCTTATTCCAGTGTCTCGGACCGGTCCTGGTCTGCCTTACCCAGCATCGCATCCATTCGATCAGCATTCCGAAATCCTTGCGCCTTTCTGTCCTGACTTCAGCCGCTCCTTTTTTGACTACGATACCCAACTCACAGGTCGCTGTGCAGCCACTTCTTTGGACTAACGCCCTCTTGCAAACATTCTCTGGACCACCTTTGGATAGCTCATTGACCTGGACTGCCGAATAACCACTGGTCGAGCTCGCCTTGGACAATTGGGCCATCAGCCTGACAACTGCTCCCAACAGCAAGCTCTAGAAGCGAGCGCCCAACCGCCCGCCCGCCCCCTCCTAATCCGGATACCGAACCTTGGTCACACACGCGAACATGGCCCCCTCGCTGACCGCACACACCTCCTTCACCCGTCCGAGGACGAGTGATCGCGATGCCCGCCCTGCTACCCGCGACCAGGGCGACACCAACCTCATCATCCCCAGTCGGACGTCGTCGCTGCATTCGAGAATCACCCAGCCCATCCCCTCGACCCTCAACGCCAAAGCTCAGCAGCGGACACCCAAGACCCTCACACATGCCTACATGGTCTGCGGTGTTGGCCGGGAGCCATCCCAGTGGGTCAAGGCCCCGGCCCCGGCTCAGGGCAAGATCGGACACATGAAGGGTGCTGTCGGCCAGTTCTGGCTGCCAGAGATCCTGGGCAGTAGCCCCAGGTTGGAGCAGGACAACGACATTGCTCGCTCCTTGCACGCTGCCATGAGGGTGAGTCGGCTTCGCCCATGTAGAGCGGTGAACGTCGCGCTAACGTTCCCTAGGCTTGTTTCCCCCACGACGTCGAGATCTGCACAGGTCGTAGCCAGCCTCACTGCGTCCACCACGCCTTTGTCCTTCAGCAGGACTCTTCACACACCCTCTACGGCATTTGCCTGAGGGTCTGGTCGCGCGCAGACGAGAAGCGTGCCGAAACTATCCGTGATCTGAGGAAGAGGACGGAGCCCGACTTCTACGACAACACCGACGAGACGTACTGGATTCCCTACTGCTTGTCCTTCCTCTCCCGGTACCCACTCTACAACTTGCTGGGTGACTACCTGCGGGGAATGTGGATTCACTGGAACAAGGCTACCAACCTCTTCCATGCCGAGGAGGTCTCGAGGATCCTGAGTTTCCCCGCGCCCCGCCTCAACGACCTGGTGCGAATCGACATGAAGGACTATGCGCTGTGCTACCAGTTCCCGTCGTCCCCAACTGGCTTCCAGAACTTTGCCATGTGGCCATTGTTTGCTTGCCTGTCTATTCCCAACATCGTGGGAGTCATCGAAGCCGCCATCTCGCCGACTCGCCGCATCATCTTTGTGAGCCACTACCCCGCCATACTCACCGTCGCCGCCGAGACGATTCGATACTGCGTGCGCGTCTACGAGTGGAGTGGGCTCTACGTGCCAGTGGTGCATGCCCGTCATGCGAAGGAGCTCGTCCAAGAGCCCGGCCCATACATCCTGGGTGTTACTGCCGAATGCCGGTCGCTCTTCACCGCGCCCAACGATGCTCTCGTGGTTGACCTGGACCGCAACTTTGTCCTGACCTCAGACCCGCCGACTGCCCTAACACCTAACCAGCGCAACAAGTTTGTCACTCGCCTGACCCAGGCTCTGAATGGGGACGTCACCCCATCCGGCGTCCCACAGCACCTTCGCTCCGCATACGGCGGTGGCAAGCTTGTGCCAGCTGGTCAGATCATAGTGATGCGCGGCGAGGTCGAGTCGATCCAGGACCCCGAGTGGTGGAATCAGGACTCTATTATGGCTGTCATGGACCACGTCTGTGAGAAGATGGGTCGCAACAGCGGTATCAAGGCTGTTTTCGGTGGATCTGTCAAGAAGCCACTGATGACGAAGGTGTCTATGAGGCACCTGAACGAGATCGTGCGCGAGAGGAACCAGTACTCGCGTGACGCCCAGGAGGCTTGGCAGGACTTTATCAACCTGAAGGGTCGCATGGATACCGAGCTCGCCAAGGTTACCAAGCGCAACAACTACCTCAATGAGGAGTTGGAGAGCTGGAAGCAGCAGGTATGTTTGGTGGACCCGCCACTTGCGACGAAGATAGGGCAAGCAATGCTAACTCATCCCAGTTCCTCAAATTCCAGGCCTTTGCTGAGACGCTCACGAAGGAAACCCAAGATCTCAAGGTCAAGATTGAGGGCCACAAGAGGGAGAACCGTCGCCTGGGTGGCCTCATTGACCAGCAGAAGGATGATGCCGCACGCATGTCCGTCCGCCTCACCGGAACGGAGAAGCAGCGTGATGACGCACTTGAGGCTCTTGTCCTCCAGCAGGAGATCGCTGAAGAGCTGGAGCGCGAGCGCAAGAGGAACAAGAAGGAGCTTGCTGCTATGCAACACACCAATGTGACCATCATGCGCCAGCGCGACGAGGCTCGCCGCGTCGTTCTGCACCTGCGCAGTCTCATCGGCGGACAGAGCCACCACATGGAGCATCTTGTCCAGTCCTTGACCCACCCCGTCGATTTGGAGGAGGAGATCGCAAACGGCTTTGTTGCGGCCACCGAGGAAGATGGCGGCATGTCGTCGGTTGACAAGGAGCGCCTCATCAAGGCTGCTCGCAACAGCAAGCGATTCTCGACTTCGAGCTTCTTCGACGTGGCAGACCGCCACCTGAAGGACAAGACTGACGCTATTTCCCACATCATCCGCAACATTGCAGAGCAGTGCCAAGCTGCCGTGGAGGGTCTGGACCTGGCGCTCGACGCCGAGACTGACACGCCGACGGCCAATCGCCGCCGCAGCAGCAACCTCTCTGGTCGCTACAGTGAGGATGGCCGCTCGACTGCTGCCTCTGATATGGGTGAAGACAGCCACCTCAACCCATCTGGACGCACATCGAGCATCCCTCCTACTCCCGACCTGATCCCAAACCGCAGCTCGACAAGCATGTCGATCGCGTCGACGATGACAACGCCCGAGCGATCATCGCAGCAGTACAGCATCGGCCACGAGATCCCGACCAAGATCGTCGAGGATGACGAAGAGGACTACACGGAGCGCAGCGACAATGACATGCCTCAGCAAGAGGCTGTCGTCGGCAAGCACGCCGAGTCCCTCATCCACCGCCCCTCTGGCGCTCGAATAAGTGCATTAGGTGGGCCCCGGTGAATCGCAGCGAAGCAGGGTCCCCCCAGCAAACGGGGAGATCCTGACTTCAAGAAACGGCGATCCATGGAGATGCAAGCAGCCTGCGATTGGGCAGAGCAACAGGCGAGACGAAAAGAAGAAGAAGCGGCGCAACGAAAAAAGAAGCGCGACGCCGACTTCAAGAAGAGGCGGTCCATTGAATTACTTGCGGGCTACGACCAGAACATCCACAAACTGTGGAGATGAACAGTGAAACGCAGCGGAGACAACAAACCCATGCACGCGCCCATGGCCATCCGTTGACGTCGGATTTCTTTTTTGCTTTCCTTTTTTCAAGAACATCATTATACCACGGGGATGGATGAGCTTCGGGAAGACTTTGAAGCTGATACGTAATGAGGCGTTGTGGAACTTTTATCTCGAGACGTCCCAGATTCACCTCTTGATATTTTTGTTTCTTTTGAGTTTATTTTGCCATGTTCCCTTTTTCTCGGCAACGTTGAGCATTTTGAGCGGATTTTGGGGATGGTTTGCAGGGGAATGATGGACATCTGGTTCTATCATGTCCTTGTCACACTCCGCTTGTCGGAGCTGGTGGAAGTTTTGAAAAAAAAAGACGGCGGTGACAACTGGCTTGGACGGGACACGTTTTGCTCGCCTGGACCCGAACGTCGGAATCGTGTGTAGGATCTCAGTGCTGGGAGAGAAAAGCTTGGGCGCAGATTCTTCAGTGTGGTGGTGGCGTGTGCTTGTGTTTTCCTTCTTCCTCCCACACCACGCGTACGTATGTACGGTTTGGCGGATTTCTTCTACTCTCCCTACCTTACCTTTTTCTTTTGATACCTCCATACAACCCCCGACCACTGCACACACAGGTTCAGTTTGCGATTCTCTCTCCGTGTATTCGACCACATACATTCGGATGCTATACGAATCAAAGCTTATTAATTCAAAATATCCCAAGAATCGTGCCACCGGTGAAGTGTCAATATGTGTGCCTACTGCTTAGCAGTGAACAGGATTTCTACGTCAACGATACGAGATGTACTGCTTATTCTCATTCTCGGAATCGCCCGTGTCCACGAGTTGAACAATGGGCCCGGCACTTGAAACGGGAACCGCCGCCCTCCAGGACAGTGCTTGCAACTAACACTGCTTTTTGCGATTCCGTTTCGTCCCCAGAATCTGGGATCTCTCACTCCGTAACGGGAAGTACCGCAAGGAGGAAACCCTATCTCTATCATTCTCTGGGGAGAGCAAGGGCTAGGGGGTCACCCATTTTAGAGTGGCGAGGTCAGGCCCCGGTATACGGAGTATATAATTCACATTAGCAGCCTTGAAGCGGTTTAAGGTTGGGCTCTCAGCGGCAGCTCCCGCCGATTGAGGGGGTGTCAGATTGACTACCTCATGCAATAGATCTTGGGTTATAGATGGGGATAGATGTATAATGAATAGTTGTTAGGACATGGGCTTTTGCGATGTGACATATATGGATGGTATTTTATGGAGGAGCGACGTCGGATCTGGGGCGACGGGTCACGTACACTAATAATAACACACTCGTACATGTTGGCATCTGCACTAATAAGCAAGCTGCCAATCAATATAAGCACGATGCAGCATCGAGTCCCGGCGGCCGGGCTAAAATTTCCTGCGTGTCGGCGCCGCGGTGCCGACGTGATTGGGCAATGGCCTGACAAACCCCTGACTCGATCCTTGCTCAGCATTTAGAAATCATGCGCTAAGATCTGCTCTTGGCCCAGCTTAGCAAGCTTAGCTGCCCAATGGCCCAAATGCCTCGCTCTCTCTCCAGCCAGCCGGATATTTGCCGTCTGCTGCTGACGCGCCGTTTACTAAGGCCGCCCGGCGGGGCGAGTAATGATTTTGAACGACTGACGTCGGACGGGGGACACAAGTAGTCGGCGCACTGCCGGCGCTGACTTTAGAAGAGACGGAATATTCTTGGTGATTCTTCATCCATTACTGTTCATATAGTCATCCTAGGCCTCTAGTCTCGCCTTTTCGTGGCCTTGATCTCAATCTCAGGTTTCTATAAAACAGTGGTCTCGGGCCTGCCTTCCCCTCATGAGGGTTTTCACGATCCTACTCTCCATCACAGTTGGAATCTTGTCTGTAGTACTGTTCAAGGAGCACATTCTCGAGACAGCCTCAGCCGTATATAACAACCTCAGTATTTTTACCGCCACCAACAGCAACAACAACAACAACAGCGAGACGATGGCAGCGAAAGCCAGCATCCCACGTGCGATCCGCAAGGCCTTCCTGGCCGTCGAGCAGGCAGAGGGCGCCGGCGCGCGCGTCAGGCGCTCCATCGGCACGCCGCAGCTCAAGAACTTCTCGCCTTTCCTGATGCTGGACCACTTCTCCGTCAAGCCGGGCGCGGGATTCCCTGACCACCCACACCGCGGGCAGGAGGTATGTCTTTTTTTCTCATCTCACGCTCACGCCCCCCCACGCTCCCTCTCACTCATCCGAGCGATCCTCAACCCCTGAGCAGCACAGACACCACCCTCCACTCTCCCTCTCCTCCCCAGGATAATAGGCTAACACCAAAGGAAAACCAGACAATCACATACATGCTCTCAGGCGCCTTCGACCACGAGGACTTCGCAGGGAACAAGGGCACCATCCACGCGGGGGACCTGCAGTTCATGACGGCGGGCCGCGGGATCGTGCACAGCGAGATGCCCGCGCAGAACGCCGACGGCAGCGCCAACACGGGCCTGCAGCTGTGGGTGGACCTGCCGCGGGACCTCAAGGGGTGCGAGCCGCGGTACCGCGACCTGCGGGGCACCGAGATCCCGACCGCGACCTCGGACGACGGCAAGGTCACCGTCAAGGTCATCTCGGGCCAGAGCCACGGCGTCGACTCGGTCAAGGACCTGGCGTACACGCCCGTGTGGCTGCTGGACGTCACCGTGCGGCCCGGCGGCAGGGTCGAGCAGGCCGTCCCGGAGGGGTTCAACGCGTTCCTGTATACCCTCGAGGGCACGGCGCTGTTCGGCGCGGAGAAGAGGCCCGTGCCGCAGTATCATAATGTTGTTTTTGAGCTGGAGGGGGATGCGATCGTTGCCGAGAATGAGGAGGGCGCTGAGGGGGACGCGCGGTTCGTCATTGTTGCGGGCAAGGTGCTGGACCAGCCTGTTGTGCAGTACGGCCCTTTCGTGGTGACCTCGCTAGATGAGGTTCGAGAAGCGCTGGAGGACTACACGCTGCACAAGAGAGGGTTTGAGAGGGCTGAGGGGTGGGCGAGCGAGATTGGAAAGTCGATGGTGCATTAAGTGGTATCGTTGTGTTGGTGTAGATTCGGTGGATATACCTGTTCATTGGCTTGGTGTACTGGCGTTCCAGGGTTATTATCGCTCAATTCATTTGTACTCCGATCTATACTCCTAAGGAATCTTTAGACGAGTAATTTCAAGAGTCTTCAAATACTTAACTAGCTGCCCAGGTGGAGAGTAAGTACGTGACCACTTCCTTTTGTAATACCTACATAGTCAGGTACGTTTACAGTCAAATGACATCCCACACGTCAGTTGTGTTGGTTTTTTTCGAGGTCAGAAATCGTGCATTCCCCATTTCTTGCATTCGTCACATATCAACTGATGTGCAGCGCCGACCCCACGTCGTCGCTTGCTAACCGCCCAGCACCAGGTCTCCCAAACGGCCTGGCTATGCTTTCAGCCACACACATGCATGCGGGACATGCAGGTGTGGGAACATTGAACCGGGGTCTGATGAGGCCTCAGGCTGCCGACTCAAGGTCCTCAGGTGACTCCATAAAGCGATCAGTTTCATCTTCATGCTCACTTTCAAACTTACCAAATGTTGTCATCTTGCCGGTGACAAAACTTCCTAGAGATATCAATTGATCATGGATCCACTTTCTATTGGCTCTGGCGCTGCTGGTTTCTTTGGCCTCGGCATCACTATCTGCAACGGACTTATTCGCTACTGTTCCAGCTATCGATCGCGCGAAGATGATATCGCCTTGCTCCAGGCAAATGCCGAACGGCTGCGGAGACACCTCGAGGTTCTGGAAGGACATCAGAATGGAGTCGGACTTCCGCCAGTGTCACCCAGCCTCCAGATATCAATGAACGAGTGTATAGAAACCAGCAGAGTCTGTCTCGCTGGCTTGAATCGACTGTGCGACAAATACTCGCCGCCGGCGACCGACCTGAATCAGAAATCCCGCAGCAGCTTCGTCCGCAGGGTCTCCTTTCCTCTTCAGAAGGACAAGTTTGACTCGTTTAGACGGCAGGTTCAGCATCTGCACACTACGCTCTCTTTTCAAGTTGGAATGATGAACTAGTAAGGCACCCAAGATGAATAAGGAAGCGCTTCTATCACTTGGCCAGATCCACTCACATTGCCGACAAATGTAGTGATGCCGTGAGGAACCTTCGGCAGGAGACATTGTCGGAATCTCTGAACCTCTCCTCGATCATCTCCACTCAGAGTCAAGATATGCAGCAGCAGATTGCCGCCATAATACCTGATCTGTCGAAGACGCTCGAGTTTAGACTCTGGAAGAGCGAACAATCTCTTCAAGCTCGAATGGACGCTCTGGAGATAATGATCAAAGAGTCTCTATGCTCGGATGAAACTGACGTACACGACAGCACTTGTTTTATCGAAAGTTCAAATACCGCACCGGAAATTCGCCAGGACCGATCGAAAGAGCTAGTTGCAAGCAGTCGGACGAAGCGGGTGTCAGGATCAGGGAAGAACTCGTCCATCACAGGCCCATTGTGGGAGCTCAGATGTCATTGCGCGGGCTCGATCTCGCCCGCTTATCCTGTCACCCATGCAACCTCGTGCCACCTCTCATTCAGATATAAACAGAGAAGGGCTCTCATTGGCAAGATCAGGCTCTTCAATTATTTCTTCCAGTTTCAGGTCGCTATTGAGTACTCTCAATATGCTTTCCTGCGCAGTCTGCACGTCCAGCATAACTTCACAATCCGGGCGACTGTTCCTCAAGGCTCACCGGCTTTCGATTTGATAGACGGCATTACTTTCAACATGGGCTTCTATTCCACGGTTCAGTCACTTCGAAAGAACCTCCAGAGCTGCCTTCAGAGACTCCAGCGTATGTTCATGGAAGGTCGAGCGTGGCCGACCGACATAGAGGACGGTACTGGGAACAACCTGCTTCATGTGAGTTAGAGATGCACCACTCGGACGGAGCCCGGGCATCTCAGATCACAGTCAAGTCTGCAGACTAACAACCACACAGGCAGCTACTAGTGCTTGTTGGCACCTCATGGCCGACGAGATGAAGGAGACATACTCGCAATTCCTTCAAACATTGGTAGAATTTGGAGTACCATTGAAGGACTCCAGTTGTTCAAACGAGTAAGTACTACCAGTCCAAGTCGGATCACCTTCAAAATCCTTGCAATCCCATGGAATTCCCGATTAATAAAGACTCAGAACGCCGGTCACCATTGTCCTCAAGAGATTGACGCGTGCAGAAAAGTCTGATGTCTCAGGCTTTACGGTGGTTACAGGAGTTGTAAAAAGCCTTTTGGACCTCGGCGTTGATGTTTTGGACATAATGCCCTTGCAAACATTTGGACCATCGATTCTTCCAATAATCGGACATGAAGTATTTGAAGAACAAGGAAGTTAGTCGTACCTCCTGTCAAAAACTTGCGATATACGTTGCTGACATCTTAGCAGCGATAGATCAGGAAGAACTACCTCGTGCGTTGCTGGAGAAGTGGGAAAGCCGGGTGCGCGGTATTCTCACAGGTAGCGACGCCAAAGACCACCTCTTAACAAGGGGTAAATTAGGTGAAACTCCGTTGCATGTTGCATCCCACTGGCCTCGAGGTATGGAACTGATACTAGAGTTGGGAGGTGACACCGTTCACGGTATCATCGACGCCGAGGATGTCAACGGAGCGACGCCCTTAGATTACGCCCTAAAGTTGAACGAGCCGGATTGTGTCAGAATGCTCCTGGAAAATTCTGCTGAGATGGACTTGGAGATCATTCAGAACATTGCGAACTGCAGGTGGGAAGCGTCAGCTAGGCAGCGCCCCGTCACTCCCGTATTGACGCAAGCCCTCGCAAAGCGGCGTCAGAAGCTGCTCCGCCTTGCCAACGACCACATCCCGGAACGAAAGACACTCGACAACATGGGAGTTGAGAATGAAGTTTTGATCCAGCAAGAAGCTTTCGGACTGGTTCGAGCACTGATGGAGGAGGGAGTGATCCTGCCAAAAGAGTTTCGGAGCGTCCAGCCAGGTTCAGTCTATCACTGCGCGGTCATGAACGATGAGACTGCCGAATCATTGTTCAGCTCTGGATTCAGCCAGACAACCGTCGAATTCCTCGGCTTCACCCCGCTAATGACGATAGATCTCGTCAGGCTGAGCCAAAGATACGAGTCCAAGATAATGTACAGTCAAAGTGCGCTTAGTCTTGTTGACTGGTTCTTGCGCCATGGTGAAGACCTGAGCAGGCCGATGCCAGCAGCAGCGGCTGAGCGAGGAATAAGCAGTCGGAGAGAAAGCTCCCCTGGAGTGTGCCTAGTCCACCAGATCGCCAGCGAAATGGGGCGGAGCATGCGCTACCAGACAGCCTTCGGCAGCGAACGGCACACGCCCATGTTGCAGCAAATTCTGACCTCGCCAGTGTTGGATTGTTGCGACTGTCTTTGCACGGAGAATGGCTGCTCTGCTGCCTCAATATTGGCGCGTGAAGTGTGGGCGCTTGCGAATGGAGAACCAACGCCCGGCGAGGTGGCGGGATTCAGCCGGACAACATGGCGCATGGTCATGGACCTGTTGACCAGCAGACTGGCTGACCACGCCGGAGCTCGCAAGTTTGCCTCGGATTTTATTCGCGTCAGCACTTTCGAGCGACTCGGAATGAGCCACACTTGCTGCAGGTTTATGAATAATAGTGGCAAGTACGAAGACCCTGAGAAAGGGGTGACTGCTGCCATCCTGGTGGGAGAGTACAAATTGGTTGGGATCATGGACCCTGAGGACGTGATAGAAATCCAAGAAGAGGAAAGATACTTGGAGGCAATGCTCGAAGCACTCGCGGAGGAGTTTGAAGTCAATTATGAGGAACTGGGCTTGTCGCTGAGCGAGTTCTTCTTCACGTACTGGTGGACTCGCATGGACGAGGTTGAAGTAGGCACCAAGATGTCTCAAGAGGAAGTAGAGGCTCTCCGGAGGATAGGTGTTGTTTTTGATGCGTGAGAAATATAATTCAATCTTCCCTTCAAGCAGAGCACCATATGAAGTCCATTTTCACATGGATGCCTCGCTTTCGGGTGATATTGTTGCTATAACTTAGATACTCAGAGCACTTGTGGCGGCTGAGAAGCCCACAGGGTGCTGCCATCCTGTATAAGAGCGTGAAAAATGAAAGGCTGCCGCAAAACAATTTGGGACAGATGATCTTATCAAACCGTTCTGTCCTATTACAGTTTCCATCCCTCACAACCACGGCGACCTCGGTTTGTGCCATCTTCTGGTTGGCCACTAGACGGAAAGAGGTGGCTTCGTGCAGAAGATTCCGTACGCCCCGATCATTATACAGAGGAAGAAAAAGACAACGTTGAACCCGGCAGCTGAATGGGGGACAAACTGCCAGAATGATGCAAGGAGGCCCACATGGAGAAGAGCGATGACTCCAACGAAGATCTCTAGATGAGTGCGTCCCTAGCAGAGGCACTGTGTTAGCGATTGATCCGAGTCATCATGGGCCGATCTGAAGAAAACCTACAACAATGAGTCCACACAACCAGCACGCACGATTACCATGAGCACGGTCGATCATCGTGAGACACCAGAAGACAAAAATGAAGGAGAGTAGTCCGAAGAGAACACCGACCACTAGATTCGCGACCTTACTCCCGAGAGTGTTGGATGAGACTGATAAGATGTTCATGACGATGCGCAGGCTGATGATGACCCACATGCATAGACGGCGCACAATGGTCCGCCAGGTGCCATTGAAGGACCAGGATCTCGTGTATTCGCCAAAGCTGAGGCAGCTGCGGGATTTCCATGAGGCTTTTGGGCCGTCATCGATGATGGTGGTGCCATCCATGTTGAGTAAGTGATGGATCTTGAGCGAGACCTGGTGCTAGGTAATTTTGAACGGTTGAAGAGAAGGGGAGACCCGTATGTTGAATGTCTCCACGACTTAGATTATTTACAGCACCTTTTTTACTGCTTCGGAGCTGATGGAGGGAAGAGAGGTCGAAATTATGGAAACAGAACCTGGCCCTCGGGTAGATTGTTTCCTGGTATCTCGGCCTAGGTAGAATATTATTGCAATCAGCCATCAGAAGGGGCTCGAACCCGGGGGTCCCAACCGAATCACCTCAAAGTTTGCCTTCGGATCGGGGGCTAAGAAGCTCTTCCTCTTGTGGTAATTACATAGATATCTGCCGAATATTTGTGTTCCAAACTGCTGATTCGAAACATGGCCAAGGAGCAAACATGAATGGTGAGTGCGCCGGATAATCAAGCACCAGATGGGAACGGATGCAACAGGTGTCATGGTTGCAGTGTAACACAATTGAGACAATGTAGTACCCCAATAGTCCAACAATGCAGTGAGCAGCCTGTATCCATGTGCAACTGGTGATACTGGATGCGGAATCAGGGTGACGAAGCTCGTATTGTCAAACGCTGAATTGTGTGCACCATTTCATTTCTTGTGTAATGTGAAGGGAAACCTCGACTAATACCCAACACTCGACATACACCGACGGCATCTCTCCCACGGCCATTTTCCTAACGTTTTTTAACTTTTCAACCACATGCCCCGGGGTGGCCTGAGCCACTTCATGAGTCCAACCGATTGGGAGCAGGCAAGATACATGGCCGTTCTGGCTCAACATCTGCCAGGGGTAACAAGAAATTGTTGGGACGATATTTATCAATGCTGCTTGAAAATGCGCTTTGGGAATATGCCACATCATCCCTTCCCTCCAGTTGTTCGTCGACTAGCACTTAAAGATCTTGAATGTTCCGTTTGCCTCTGATCATGATGCCAGCTCTGTTAGTCTTGTCTGTGCGGCATGAGGCTACGGCCATGATCTCACGTATTGTATTCTCTCTGCACTGTTATTGGCAATTTTCTTTTCTTTCATTTGTCAAACGCTTGTTTTTGACCGTTTACCATTTTAAAGGCACCACATATTCTTTATATGCATTGGAATTAGAAACAAAACCGCACTCTTGATCACTGTTTCGTGAACCTCTCTGCGTGCCCGCCCCACGGACTCAGCATGCTTCAACTGCCCAGTGACTCCATAAGGTTCTACAAAAATAGCCATGCTCCGCCATAAAATCTTACATGATATCATATGCTTTATACTCCAGGGTTAATCTTTTCATCCACTTTCTTCCCCTCAATCGCAGCTTGCTGCTCCTCGGCAAGCACGTCGGCGGGGATGCGATCCGGTACATCATTGGTGAGAACAATCATCGGACCGAGTGCTGCAGCCATGAGACCAAACGTGACGCAACTTCACCGAAATAGTCAGAATAATTAGCCACTTAAAATATCTAGAACGATTATGTGACTTACAATCCAACGAGAGTACTCAGGTTCGCATTCGTGTTGAGCCCGTATGACACCGCTTGGCCAACTGCTTCGACGCAGCGGAATGCGGCCCCGTTGCGGACATTGGCTTTAAGCCTTTGTCAGAACATTTGCTATAGCCTCAATTAGAGAGAGTAGAGAGACTTACATTGTGCGTCAGTTGCAAATGATGATATTAACCAGTACATGTACGATTGCGATAGCGGACCAGTAGTCTGTACGAAGAAGTAGGGCAGAAAGGCTGAGGGATAGAGCGGCTCGTCCCAGTCGATAGCGCCAGGGTTGTGTTTGTCGAAACGTGTTTGCATGATGATGGACCAGACATAAACGCCCATGTTGAGAAGTACGACCGTGTAAAGACCAAGCTGAGCCCTCCGTCGCTGACTCAGACCTTTGAGGTCAAGGATGAAACCTAGTCCAAAACAGCCCACACTTGCAGAATAAGATGTCAGCACAGGAATCTGTGACAATATACTTGGAAGTTGAGCGAGAAATTACTGCTTTACTTACATGCAAAAGAAGGGTGATATTAGGGATGAGAGCGCCCGAGCCCGAACGCTAAAGTAGGTGGCCAGGTATGTAGACCAGGTTCCACTGTCAAACAAATCAGTTCCGATACTTCATAGTCATTAATTTGAGAAGGACAACTTACCTATAAAAGAATGACCAGAACGCCCAAATGCAGGACAGAAGTATCAGCTTCGAAGTTACAGTAATCTTGATCTGCTTCAGCTCTTGTTTGCTGCTGAGGGTCTCGGATACGACGATCCTGGTGCCGTCCGATCTGACGACCCGTTCAAGTGGAGAGATGAGGAACGCGAAGGGTAATCTGCCCGATATGATTGTCAGTGCCAATTTGATGGCCCTATTCGAAGCTCGATCATTTGTACTTACGCCAGACACTCGATGATGACAAAAGCGATGTAAGTGTCGGGAGTGACACCTCCTTCGACACCCTTGACGTGATTCTTTGCCAAGCTGCGCGGCTGTCAGTAAGAATGATCTGGTTGAATGCTTAGGTATGTAAAACTGGTCCTGGTACGTACTTGATCCCACCGCCAACAAGCTGACCCAAGTTACGAGACACGATCCAAAGAGCCAAGTATCGGCCTCGCACCCCTGATGGCGCAAGGGACAGGATAGAGCCAGCTTCCGCGACGTACCAAAACCCAGTCCCGGTGCCGTTGAGGAAACTGGCGAGAATGAGGAACTAGTATCGCCACAGTCAGAGAACAGAACAAAGTCCTTGTAAATAGAAGCTGATCGAGCTTACCCATTGGTTTCCATATTTGCTGTTGGCGTAGTACGATGCACCGCGGATGGGGAACGTTGCGGCACCAATAACCAGAGACCACTTGACACCGAGCTTATTTACCAAGGGGCCACCGAAAGCGCAGACGATGGCGAGCATGGTGTAGCTGATGGCGGTACTATTTCCGGAAGATGCTTGTCAGCACACACCTTTACTAGTGATATAGAATTGCGGAGGGTGTACACACGCAGTATTGGATGTCTGTGGTGTTGCTAGACCGCCACCACCGAGGCCTAGTGAGAGATCAGCATGTAATGAACCAGTCGAAAGATTTCCGAGAACGCTTTACCAGCGATGGCGTCGTCCATAGCTGGCCCGCAAAAGGCCTGGACACTGAGGAGCATCATCTGGGTTAAGCTATGCTGCCAAATCCTCTTCCATAACGGCACATTCCGTCTGTACGCCTCCATGTCGACTAGATCTGGGTTCGCATTAGTGGCGCTGTTTGCCAACTCAAGGGAAGGATGCTTCTCCCGAGTGGCATCAGTCCCACCGCGAGCGGAGGTGTTGTCCACTTCCATTATGGCCTCAAACGATGCTGGAGCGGGGGCTTCGAGGTTTATGAGAGTGACAGGAGCAAGAGATCGAGCAAAAACGCGCAGCGGTCATACTACCGTTTATAAAGTTTCTGGAGGCGCTGGAACTCAATACATATGGCCACACGAACGAGCTTCTCCTCAGATGTGTGTCCGGGATGGTGTTTCTTATCTGTGGGCCTGGCCCGGGGGGGTCAACGACCATGTATCTTCTCCAAACGCACGATATGGGGTATTGTGCAGACAAAGGCCATGAATCGTGATGGTTGGACATTGATGCGCGCCCGCCGGACGCGATGGGCCCTGGCCGGCAACAATTGCGCCGAGACGACTTCATCGTTACCGGCACAATCGACCTCCAATCTCAAGGAACAGCAACGACAGGATATCCTGTCCATTGCAAATACACATTTACATGTCTAGTAATTGGTGATCCGGCAATGTTCTGGCGAAGTGCAGTTACTTTTCAAACGTCGTTGGAGGTGATAAGAGGTCGGACTGCCCCCGTATTTTGCATGCTTGGCGGGGATATCTCCGAGTCCGGTCCGGGCCGGCTTGGTCTACCCCATCATGAGCGGCGGGAGACGAGGAAGGTCGAAGCGATAGGTTGAGCGGGGGCCACCGATTTCGACATTGCTGATCCACCAAACACGTGAGTGCGCTCAGCGTTGCGATCCTTGCGAATGGAATTTAAAACCGCCCAGAAATTCTCACTTGGCAAGCCTTCCCCATGGCAAGGCACACCATGGCTAATTCCAGGCAAACCACAAAAGTCATCGTCGTAGGCGGCGGGGGCACGATTGGGTCATCGACGGCTCTACACCTCCTTCGGTCCGGGTACACTCCCTCGAATATCACCGTTCTTGACACATTTCATTTTCCCTCTGCCCAGTCCGCCGGGAACGACCTCAACAAGATTATGGGCATTCGTGTCCGAGATAAGATCGATGTACAACTGAGTCTGGAGGCGCGGGACATGTGGAGAAATGATGCGTTATTCAAACCATTCTTCCACAAAACAGGAAGGGTATGTTGGAAATATTACGTTATCCGGTGGACACCTTGGTATAGTGACTTACGATAATGTAGCTGGACTGCGAGGTTTCCGAAGAGGGAATCGCTGGCCTACGGCGGGAGTATGAAAAACTCATTGAAGCAGGGGTCGGGGAGACGCACGAATGGCTAGATAACGAAGACAAAATTCTGGCCAAAGTTCCACTCTTACCAAGGGAAAATATCAAGGTAAGATGCATGCCGTGTCGGTAGGTATAGCAAATTTGCTGAGGATTGTGTACTGCCAGGGCTGGAACGCAATCTACAGTGAGGACGGAGGCTGGCTTGCCGCGGCAAAAGCAATCAACGCTATTGGTGAATTTTGTCAAAGTCAGGGTGTCAAGTTTGGATTTGGAGGGTGAGTACAACAATCTAATAGCTGAGAAGTTATCAAGCTAATACTCGCGACCTGGGACAGTGCTGGCTCATTCAAACACCCACTGTTTGACAAGGACGGAACGGTGTGTATTGGCGTAGAGACAGAGGACGGCACAAAATACTACGCAGACAAGGTCGTCCTCGCAACAGGAGCCTGGAGTCCTACATTAGTGGATCTGGAGGAGCAGTGTTGCTCAAAGGTAAGAGACCGCAACCAAATTTGCCGGCTTCGACACTGACATATGGATGAAGGCCTGGGTGTACGCCCACATGCAACTGACGCCACAAGAAGCAGTCGAGTACAAAGGAGTCCCCGTCGTCTACCACGGCGATATCGGCTTCTTCTTCGAGCCTAATGAGTACGGCATCATCAAAGTCTGCGACGAGTTCCCCGGCTTCACTCGGTACAAGCAACACCAGCCTTACGGAGCCGACGCGCCCAAGCCGGTGTCAGTGCCGCGGTCACACGCGAAGCACCCCACCGACACCTACCCTGATGCTTCCGAGGTCACCATTCGCAAGGCTATAGCGACGTACTTGCCGCGCTTCACACAAAAAGAGCTTTTCAATCGGTCCCTTTGTTGGTGTACTGACACTGCAGACTCATCGTTGCTTATCTGCGAGCACCCGAGATGGAGAAACTTTATTTTGGCGACTGGGGATAGCGGGTATGTCTCTTTGCCTCTCGAACAGCCTTACCGAAACGTACATGTATGCTAACAAGCCTGCCAGACACTCTTTCAAGTTGCTGCCCAACATCGGCAAGCACGTTGTGGAGCTAATCGAGGGAGACCTAGCCCAGGACCTTGCGGAAGCGTGGCAGTGGCGGCCCGGGTCTGGGGATGCAAGGAAGTCCACGCGTGCGGCGCAGGCGAAGGATCTGAGTGAGATGCCCGGGTGGAATCATGACAAAGAGGTGACGCTGTAGAGCATCCCGGGCAATTCTTAGCAGATCAAGCAAGCCTGCCCAGTTAAAGCCACAAAGCAATACGAGGACCACATTTGTATATGAATCCTGCAATCTCTGCTTGAGGAGGGGATCATGCATTATTGCAGCGACTTAAAAGCGCGTCCTGGGTTTTCAGAGCTATTCCAATCACAGGCAACAGAGACCACAAAGGAGACAACATCCAACCAAGTCATAACCAACTCAATGTCTAAGACTGCTCACGAGAGCGAGTCACAGAAACACTTGCTTTGCTCCTTACAACTGTAAGTAATCTAATCTCATCCACAACATAATTAGGCCAAGTCTGGTCCAGCCTACATAGTAGAGACCGATATCAGTGTCCAGATGTCAGTTTTAAAGTATTCTTAGCACGGGCTAGTTCCATGGCTGGTTGTGGCCGACATAGTGCGCCGTAATATGTGGAGGCTGCATATATACAGTACAGCTCTGGATTGGGTGGACCAACAGTTCCAGCCAGAAGCCATCGCATTTTGTTCGCAGCCCCTTACCTTCAAACTTTCACAAGATATTCGTTTCGCACATTCCTCATCAGCCCCATTTACACGACATACGCATAGGTACCCATTTAGTACGCAATTTTATTTTAAGCTTTAAATTCTTCCCAGCTCGACAACACGAGTTATATCCACGGCAATAATCGAGCGCGATACCAAGTCCTAATAAAGCAATGACCATACCTCTCTTGATATGCCGACATATATGACCGAGTCCCAACAAAGCAATGCCCCTACCCCTCTCGATACGCCGACACATACGACTGATACTGTACCTGGCCCGGGGCTTGAAGGCCATTTCTCCGTGGAGCAAGGCATAAAAAGTAATCCTTGGCCCGGCCGGACGTTTATAATTAGAAATCGGGCGTCAGATAGGGTTCTGGCGCGAGAGCATGGCCGCTTGGTGCTGAAGAGGATTGCAGATTTGGAGGTCTGCGGTTGGCATTAGGCCTGCATTGAGAGGAAGGACGAATGGCTTGGTTTTCGTGAAATAAGTTTGGGCGTCTACCTTAGATGTGATAATCAAGGGGGCTTTAGAGCCTCGGCTATAAAACACAAGGCGTGGGAGGCTTTCAACGTAAAAAGGCATCCAGATAGAGGACATCTGCTTCTATCAATCTCTTGGTGGACTCAAATGCGCATGGCTGCCAACATGAAGACCCACCATATTATCGAAATTGAAGGGTCTGGAGACGAGGGTGGTATAGCTATGCGGTGGGATTTTATACAAGTCTAAGCTCATTTAAGAACTATCTTTTCATCATTACAAATAGCGATATAGTTGCTCGAGCTAGTAGCGATAATCCGTTTTATTCCGGTTGGATACCAGGGCCGAAACACTCAGGGCTCTACTAGGTCTTTTAGAGTAGGGATTTCAAACCTAAAAGATGAAAAAAAAAAGAACTTTAGCTTAGAAACTTGAAGATTAAGGGAATAAAGAGATCACCACAGCTACTAGTAATCCACTACTAAATATTAAGGAGTATATAATAAGTATATTAAATTATTAAGTAACTTTAAATTTATAAATAATCCTTTATATATTAAAGAAAGTTTTTATATATTAATAATTTAAATTATATATTAATATTATAATTAATACTTTTAATTTATTATAAATTCTACCTTATAATTTCTATTTTAATAATAATAATATAATATATTTTATAGTAGAAAATATTAAACTAATAACTTTTAATTATTTAAAAATTTATATAAAAGCTTTTATTAAAATATAATTTAATTAATAATTAAATAATATAATAATAATAATTTAATAATAAAATAAAAGATATTAGTTAAATAAATTAATAAATAAATATAATATATTAATATAAATAAAGTTATTATACTTTATATAATTCTTTTATTATAAAGTTAAAAGATTTATAATTATAAGTTTCTATTTAATTTATATTTAATTAATTTATTTTATTATAATTTAATTTAACTTAATAAAAATAGTTTTTAAATATTTTAATATTTTTATTTTAAAAACATTAAATTTAATATAAAACTCTTAAGTTTAAGTTTAAAATTCTTATAAATTTTAATTTACATTAAATTATATTTATAATTCTTTAAATTCTATAAAATATATTAATTATTTTAAATATTAATAAACTTTTAAAGAATAAAGATTTATTTTATATAATAATAAACTTAATTATTAATAATTATTTATTTTTATTTATAAATTATTAAAATTATAAACTTAGAATTATATATAATAATAAAATATAGTTATTCTATTTAATTATATTTTAATTCAATTAAATAATTACTTTTAAATGATTATATTTATAAAGTTAATTAATAAATATTTATTTAAATAAATTAAAACTTTATTTTTATTTATATTAAATAATTTATATTTATATTTAAATTATATAATAATCTTATATATAATACTTAATAATATTAAAATTAAATAGTTTATAATTTATAATAATTTTAATTTTTAATAATTAATTTAAATTAAACTTAATAATATTAATTAAAATACTTATAACTTAAAATATTAATATAAAAGTATATTTAAATATTAAATAGTATTATAAATATAATAAATTATAAAGTTATTATAAAAAGTTTTATATAATAAACTAAGTTAATATCTACTTATTTAATAATTATATCTACTTATCTAGTTTTTTTTAATTATTTACTTAATATAAGAATTTATATATAGGGTCTATATAAAACTATATATCTAATTAGAATTCTTTAAATTTTTAATACTTTTAGTATAAGCCCCTTTTAGCACCCCTTTTAATATATCTTCTAGTATATCTTCTAGTATACCTTTTAATATACCTTCTAGTACACCTTTTAGCGCCCCTTTACCTTTACCTTTACCTTTACCTTTACCTTTTAGGCTATATATATTTAAGTATTAACTAAGTATTTAAATACTAACTAAATACTAAAAGATTAAAAGTTAAGAATATAAAGGTAAAGACTACACTCTTTCTAGCTTTTTAGTACCCCTTCTAACCTTTTAGTACTTTAGACTTCTAGCCTTTTAGTATTTAGTTAGTATTTAAATGCTTAGTTAGTACCTAAATATATATAGCCTAGAAGGCGTGCTAGAAGGCGTGCTAGAAGGTGTGCTAGAAGGCGTGCTAGAAGGTGTGCTAGAAGGGGTGTTAGAAGGGGTGCTAGAAGGGGTGCTAGAAGGGGTGTTAAAAAGGGTGCCAGAAGGGGTGCTAGAAGGGGCTTATATTAAAAGTATTAAAAATTAGAGAAGGAAATTATATTATAGGGTCTTTTAATATTAACTTAAAAGGTACTTATAAATATAAGGGAGTTATTTAGAAAAATTAATATTAAGTAAGCGGTTAGTAGGATTTAGGTAAGTAGATATAATTATTAGGTAAGTAAATATTAGCTTTAATAAACTTAATTAAGTTAATTTTAAAAGATATATTATATTTTATTCTTTTAAAATATTAATTATATATTTTTTATTTTATATAAATATTAAAATATAATTCTAAATATTTTAAAATATATTAAAGTTATTTTAAAATTAATTATAAATTAATATTAAGTTAATATATTAAAAAATATAAAAGTTTTATTTATATAAAATTACTTTCTTTATATTAATATTTCTTTTAAATATATTATTTATTTAATATTATATAAGTATTTTATATATAACTTATAAGTTTTTAATAATAATTATAATAAATTAATTATTATACTTTTATTAAATATTAATATATAAAGTAGAAAAAAAATTTATTTATATATATTAAATAATTATAAATAGAGTAAGGGCTATTTATATATATAAGTAAACTAAATAAGTAAAGTTATAACTATATTTTATATTTTATATTTTTATATTTTTTTAGTTTTTATATTTATATTTATATTTATATTTTATGTTTTATATTTTTATATTTATTATAACTCTATAAGTAGGTCGCTTTATTAGATATAGCTTCACTATACCTCCTAGAGAGGCGACACACATAACTAAAACTAATATAACTACATTATAAATAACCTCCATTCCTCTTATATAGATATACGGAAAGCCGACTAATAATAGTAGTGTTTTAAATAATCTTATAATCTATTTATATATTATATAAATTATAGAGCTAATAGTTAAAAAGTTTATTAATAAACTTTAAATAAGTTTAACTTTATAATATAATAGTTAAATATTTAGCTACTTTTTCTCTTTTAAAAGAATATAAGTTTAAATTTTATTAAAACTATTAGAACTTTTTTTAACGGTAATTTCTTCCTCTCTTTAATTAATTTAGCTTTTATTATTAGAGCTACTTTAAGTTTTTTTACTTTAATTTCTATATAACTACTATTTTAATCTTTAATTTAATAAGAACCTTCTATATAAAAAAGATACTTTATATAGTTTTAATATAAAGGGTTAATTATAAATAAATTATATTATTACTTTATTAAAATTATAATAATATTTTTATTTAATTAATAAAATAACTTTATATAATAAAAATAACTTTAAGAATATATTAATTTAAATATTTTAATTTATATTTTAAAAGATTATATTAATAAAGAAATTTAAAAGTAAAAATAAATAAAAATATTCTTTAATATAACTTTTAAAAATTAAAAGTAGGTTTTAATTATATATAAAGAGTAATAAGTTAGTTTTATTTAATTTTTAAATATACTTTTAAAATTTAAAAGTAATTTATAAAAGGATTATATATAAAAGTATTATATATTTTAATATTAAAATATTATTATTAATATTATTATTATTAAAAATAAACTTAAAATATAATTAATATTATATAAATAGCTTCTTTAAAGTTTATAAATATTATTCTTTTAAGTAATTAATTAGTAAATATCTAACTATAATTAATTAAAATATAGAATTACTACTACCTTTATATAGAACTATTACTACCCTTATATAGAATTATTACTACCTTTATATAGAACTATTATTACCCTTATATAGAACTATTACTACCCTCTTATAGTAATAATTAATATATAGTTAATAGCTAGCTATAAGCCTCTTAGTAACCTTTATTTAATAAATATTAAGCTATAATTAGTTAAAAGAGTAGTAATATTTTACTCTTATTTATTTACTCTACTTATTTACTTTAACGATATATTACTACCCTTTATTTAAACTAACTAATTAAAAGTTAAGGATTAAAGTTAAGGTTAATATTAATTAAGAGAGGCTTAATTAAGTATATAAGGAATTTAAAAAAGCTATTTTAACTAATTAAAAGCTTTAAAAGAGGAAGTTCTAACTTAAATTAAAAATATTCCTTTTATATATCTATTAAAGAGATAAATTTATTAAAAATTTTAATTTATACCTTTAATTTTTAACTAATAAAGGTTTAAAAATATAAAACTATAACTATTAAATCTATAAAAATTTAAATTATATTTTAATATTATATTCTTAATAAATTAAATATTTTATTCTTTTAATATAAATTTCTAAGTTTTATTACTTTTTAATTTTAAGATATTATAAAACTTAGAACTATTTTTAAAAGAATAGTATATTATAATTAATATATTTTTAATTAATATTAATTAATAATTAAGTATTTATTTTTATATTATATTTTTATTAATATATAAATATAATTGTATATAATTATACTTATTATAATAATTAAATAAAAAAAATATAATTTAAAATTAAGTTATAATATTATAATTATAACTTTTATAAGATATAAATTTTAAAGTAAGTATATATAGTATAAGAAGATTAGGATAGGAAGTTAAGGATTATTACCTAATGGAAGATTGTAGTAAAAGGTAGGTTAGTTATAGGTAGTCTAGACTATTAGGTCCTCTTTATTTAATACCTATATGCTACACTAGGGGACCTGCCAAGCCATGGAAGCCATGTACCCACACCACCACCACTAAAAAAGTTAACTAAAGATTTCAGCGACACCCATTTCGCCCTTGACTGTAGCAGTTACCAGAAAGAAAAGGTACCTAGGTCGGACAGACTTGAGCTGAGGCGCCTAGTTGCATACTTCTATGTCAGCTGACATGCTGTTACTAAATGGCAACATGTAGGGATTATGAGAGATATTAGAAAGTGAGTAAATTATGGCAATGTGAATTAACCTCTAATTAGTTTGGACTCTGGCATTGTACCGCATGTCTTGCTCAAACCTTGCATGCGATCTGCACATGCCCTGGTGTCAGTCATGTGGCGGCTGCCAAAAAAGACTATGGACCCCATGCAAGACAGCTGATCCCATGATATTTTTAGCTTGCTACATGTGCAGCTAGCCAGTAAAATCAGTTGTGGAATGTCCTTCGCTGACAAATGTTGATGTTGGTGGCAATGGCTGGACTCCAGGAAAGGCAACAGACATCCGAATGCAGCCAAGGTCAGTCTATTTACGGCCTGGATCACATACATACATTGTCAAGAATGAAAAGTCTCCATCCCTCTCAGCCTTTTCACGATGGAAAAAAAATAGAAAATTTGCGGGCGCTGAATCGGAGTATCATTGACTAGGATGAGCTGTCGTCTCTAGGTAGGCTTGTGACATCTGGACAGTGAGCCTGTGGGGCCGCCCTACCTAGGTATTCAGTTGACAACTTAGAACAGAAGGCCAACAGGTCCAAGGTATGATGAGTTAGGTATTTATGCCCCAATTTCAATGAAAAGCAAATGCGAACTGAAAGTGTGGTTTAAATTGCATATTTTCTAGTTGCATCCACTGACCACATCACCTTTTCGAGGCGTGGAAGGGAAGACCGTTGAATAGAGCCAACACACAGGTGAATCCTGTGCCAAGGGAAGCAAACAAACGTGGTTCTTTAGACAAACAAGGTCCTTGTGAGCGAACATTTACATCCACCCATTCCTTCTGTTGACATGGGTGACTGCAGTTCACCCACAATCCTGCCTTACTGGGTAAGCTTCCAATATCGTTTGTCAATCGCCTCCCAACACCCACGCCTGGGCAACCTGGAATCTCAAACCATTTCATTACTAAAACCCCACAGGAATCGGTTCAAGGTCGAAAACTGTACATACGCAGCTAGACCTTAGGTGCTCCAGCTTTCGCTACGATTTTTCAAGAAGCCGACGAAACGCCCAGTGTCTGAGACACTGGCCGTGATCATACGCACCTCAGAGGACGAGCCTGTATACAGGACGCTCGTTTGCAGCCGTTCCGAACAGAAACTGTCAGCATTTGTATTGATCGCCAGCTTGAGTGCTTTCGAGGTGTCACCAGCTCATCGCGTCCGAGATGGTCCTGAGGGTCGCTGTCATCGGAGGCGGGCCAGCAGGTCTCGTGACTTTGAAATACCTCTTAGAGGCACGCAAGTTCTTTCCGGGCGTAGAAATCGAGGCAGACCTATTCGAGAAGGAGGAAGACGTCGGCGGTGTCTTCACCTACGGAGTGTATGAAGATGCCGAGGTAAGCTCGCTCACTATCCTTCTCTTTCCCGCTCTTGATACCGGCAGCTTACGTAGATCTGCAGCTTGTTTCCTCGAAGTATTTCACAGCCTTCTCCGATTTCCGGGTTCCCGGAAGCGTCAACGACTTCCTGACGCCCAGGAGATACGTTGAGTATCTCAAAGCATACGCAACGAGGTTCGACCTCTGGGCCCACATCCACCTTTCGACTGAGGTCACCTCTGTTTCACCGGACCCGGAACACCCATCTCAGCACATCCTCATTACCTGTGGAACGCAGACGCAAGACAAGGCCCACACAGAGCGCCGATACCACGCGATCGCGATCTGCAGTGGACTCAACCAGACCCCGTTCAAGCCAGCCGTTCCGGGACTCAACGCACCGCTGCCCACCACCAATGAAGATGGAGGCCAGTGCAGCAACCCGGACCAAATGCCCGACGTCGCAGCCCACCCCGGTATCAAGATCCTCCACTCGGCCGACTTCAAATCCCGCGACCAATTCGGCAAAGACAGCACCATCCTGATCCTCGGCGTCGGCGAGACAGCAATGGACATAGCCCACCTCGCAGTCACATCCCCAACGCGCCGGGTGATCCTCGCCCACCGCGACGGCTTCACCTACTTCCCCAAGATCGTGCCGGTCCCGTTCCGCGCCGGCGGCCGCAGCGGCGGGCCCGACCCGGCCCGCCCGAACAAGCCCGCCGACTGCACGGCAGCGTCCCTGTTCGACACGGCGTACGTGCCCGGCATCATCCAGCGCGGGCCCTGGCTGTGGGCCGCGTACGACGCCTTCGTGGTCAACATGGCGTGGGCCATCTCCGGGACGCGGGCCGGGTTCGACCAGTGGGTCGGCGGCGTCAGCAGGCGGAGGATGCATACCGACTGCCTGCTGGTCTGCAAGAGCGGCCGGGCGCTGCCGTACATCTCGGAGCAGTACCGGAGCACGTCGTGGCTGAACCGGTGGAGGTCCTGGCTCATCAACGTGGAGCTGGTGCCGACGGGCGGGAGGAAGATTGACCTTGCGCCGTGGCCGAGGTGTGTTGACCAGGAGGGGGTGGTTCATTTTGAGGAGAATGAACGGCCCGAGTCGGCGGTTATGAGGAGGGAGAAGGGGATCCGGCCCGATGTCGTTGTTTTCGCGACTGGGTATAAGCAGTCGTTTCCGTTTCTTTCCAAGGGGGGTGTCTACCCGTCGCTGGATGACTGCGTGGCCAGGGGCATTTTCCGGAATGTCGAGGACGGCATCGCATATATCGGATTCATCCGCCCAAGCTTTGGTCAGAACCCTATTCCTCATACTTGAGAAACAAGAGAGCCCTCTGTATTACCGGTTACTGACCCCATACTCTCACAATAGGCGCGATCCCGCCCATCGCGGAGCTCCAGGCCCAGACCTGGATATACCACCTCGTCAGAAGCCCCAAGTTCCGGCCTTACTTCTCACCTGGGTTCAAGCCGCCCGCCCGCTCCCCCAACGCCGTCGCACGGTACGAGATGGACTACAAGCTCAAGAGCCGCGACAAGGACCACGACTTCGCGGCGACGAAGCGCGCCGTCGACCACGAGAGCTACATGTACCAGCTGGCGCTCGACATGGGGTCCGCGCCGACCTGGACACACGTGCTGGGGCGCCTGGGCCGCGAGGTCTTCTTCACGTGGGCCATGGGCCCCAACTTCCCGACCAAGTTCCGCCTCGTGGGACCGTGGGCCAGTGGCGAGACGGCGCGGGAGGCGGCGGCGTTGATGAGGAGGGACGGGGAGCTGGGCAGGCTGGTCAGGAGGACCGGGGGGACGGTGTTCTTTGTCTCCTTTACTGTCATCCCGCTGATCATCTTTGGGCCGGTCAGCATCTTGATCAATACTTTGTATTGGGTCCTGCGGGCCATTGGGATTTGTGGTTGATTATTGTCCACAGTGTAATTATAGTGAGTCTCGAGCGTCCTTGTGCGCAGCCACTGGGCAGGAATCATGTTTTAAGGCAGTCAGTAATTATAGCTGAATTCAGCATAGTGTTTACCATGGTCCATGGCAGAGGTGACGACCAGAACAGGGTCCCATTGAATGCCTTTACTCGAACTCAGGCACCACAGAGATACCTTGCCCAACGCATGAGACTACTACGCACCATGAGCCAGACCTGTGGGAATTTGATAAGAAAATTGTATGACCTCGCAGATGTAGCAAAAGGCTGAACTGTGCCATCGTCAATTCAGCATGTTGCCCAATTCTTGACGGACAAATATTTAAGCACGCCGAGCCCCCTCTTTCGATCTTGCATGTGATCAGTCCGTTTACCCGAGACACGAAGCAACCCCTCTCGAATGAGGCTGCAGGTAGACGAAGGTGAAAGGTTGGAAGTGAGTTTGCTCCAGAAGTCGTGTGGGCGGACTTTGAGTCGAAACACCGAATCCCGTGGGGCCACCACTTGATGCAGGGCTGTGCAAAAAAGCACTGCGAAGCACTTCAGCACGGAGTAAAGCTCTTCCTCCCAGACCTTTGCCGACCAGCTGCCGACCCGGCACCGAGGGGCTGCTGCGGACGGCAGACGGTTGACGACGCACGCACGCACACCCCCGAAGCCAGCGTTTCAACGCCCCAGACCCAGGTGTCATTTCCTCATTTCCGACTGGATCATCGACTGGAATTCGGAAGCTCCATCCCTCCGACCGCCTACGTCGAGGACCCCCTTGCTGCGAGCCTGACATCCCGGTCTCTGATGGCAACCCTGTGAACGGCGAGGGCACAGCTTGCAGGCCGTACGTGGTTCTGATTTCTTGTTTATTATTATATAAATTGGCATCACAACACGGGGCAGTTGAAGACAACTGGGCACCGACGAGGACGTGCTGCGGGGCAGGGCATTCAAGGTTGCAGACTCGCTCCACTTGCCAGGCTCAACCAGCAACCGACTGCATCGCAGTGTCTTATTCAACATGGACAGGATACTCACTCACGCATCAGGCTCAGCCATCTGGGCATTGGCGGCTGTATGTGCTGATCCCCTCGGCCCTGAGTCCCTTGTTGTTCTAAACCTCATACTGACACTGCTCCACGGCATTTTGTAGCTGCTGGTCTTCAATGTTCTGCGATGCATCTACAACGTCTTGTTCCACCCGCTGCGCCGCTTTCCTGGGCCCCTCACAAGACGCGCCTCAGGCATCCCAAATCTCATCTCAATGCTAGGGGGAAAATGGACCATCGAACTCCTGCCCATGGTGGAGAAGTACGGCCCAGTCGTCCGCATCAGGCCCGGCGAGCTCCTGTTCACCGGCCCAGACGCCTGGAAGGACATCTACTCGCACCAGAACGGGGCCCTGATCAAGGGCGAGGAGTTCAGCAAATGGGAAATCTTCTATCGGACACCGGGCGTCCCGGTCTCTATTCTCGGGGAGAGTCGCGACAACCACACGCTCATCCGGCGGCAGTTCAACTACGGCTTCAGCGACAAGATCCTGCGAGACCAGGAGTCCATCGTGAAGGGCTATGTTGACCTGCTGATGCAGAGGCTGCGAGAACGATGCAATCCGCGGCGCAGCAAGCCAGAGAAAGGGGCGGAGGAGAAGAAAGGGACAGGGACGTCGTTCGACCTGCGCCGCTGGTACAACTACACCACCTTTGACATAATCGGCGACATGGCCTTCGGCGAGCCCTTCGGAAGCCTCGAGGCCGGCAGCGAGAGCGAGCTGGTCCGCAACATCGAGAGCGGGCTGGCGAGGCAGCCGATCGGGACGGCCTTCAAGCTGGCGGGCCTGGGCTGGCTCATCACGTGGATCGCCGGGCCCAGGTCGAGGTTCCGCAGGGAGAGCGCCCAGAAGACGGCAGAGCGGCTCAGGCGCAGGATGGCCCTCAACTTTGAGCGGCCCGACCTCATCGGCAGCCTGCTGCGCAAGCAGGAGGACTGGAACATGCCCTTTGAGCAGCTGCGGTCCAACGCCGGCCTGCTGGTCGTCGCCGGGTCCGAGACGACGGCCACGCTGCTCTGTGGGGTTACCTACCTGCTCCTGAGGAGCCCGGCGTGTCTGCGCAAGGTCACGGATGAGGTTCGCTCCTCGTTTGAGTCGGAGCATGACATTACTTTCTCTTCGGTCCAGAACCTGCCCTACAGTATGTTGTTCTCATCAAATCTCCTTGTTCCAAGCAGCACTTGACTTGTCATCAGCCACCTGCTGCCTTGTCTCCATCGCCCACCACTCGCCGAAAGTACACGTGGTACCTAGGTAGTTGTGGCTCGTTTCATCACCGCACAACTGACACGTTCCCTTCCCCAACAGTGCTCGCCTGCCTCCGCGAAGGCCTCCGCCGCTACCCTCCAGTGGCAGGTCCGCTGCCCCGCGTCGTGCCCAAGGGCGGCGCCCACATCGCAGGCCACTTTGTGCCCGAGGACACCGTCGTGGGCATCGCGCAGTGGCCGATGAACCACAGCACGCGCAACTTTAGCGACCCGTTCGCCTTCAAGCCAGAGCGCTTCCTCGACCCGGAGCAGTTCCCGGACGACAAGCTCGATGCGGCGCAGCCCTTCAGTACGGGGCCCAGGGACTGCATTGGGAAGAAGTGAGTCCAAGTCCCCCTCCCCCCAAAACACAATCCCCCTGGTTCTCCTGTTCTCCCCTAGCTCGGCTCTGATTTGTGAGGAGATGGATGCTTATTGCTGAGTAGTCTGGCCTACGCTGAGATGCGGACGATACTGGCTCGTCTGCTGTTTAATTTTGACATGGAGCTGGCGGACCCCGAGGTTGATTGGCTCGATCAGAGGGTCTACTTCCTGTGGACAAAGCAGGCGCTCAATGTGCGCCTGACGCCCGTGAGATGACACTCCTCTCGAGTTCTGGGGCCGATGACCAAGGTACTCATCCCTTATGTGTATCACATAGCCCATCTCTTAATCCAAATTGAAGTTCAAATTCGTAAAATTTCTCCTTAATGGCCATCACCCACGTTGCTTTGTTTCCTCGCTCCCAAGCGCGGCATCGCCAAGATCTGCACTGCCCACCGTCCGGATCTCCCCGACCACATCAGGCCCAGTTGAGGTCAAAGGGCTGGAAGCTTCCTTATGCGTCCGACCTGCTGCCACGGCAGCATCCTCATCGTTGGGTTTCTCCTTGCTCTTTACATTGTCTAGTTTATTGTGCAGCACTGCAAGTGGGACTTTATCTACCGATCCCCTAATCCTGTTGCTGAGCCCGGCCTGGTCGTGTCTCTCAACGGATTCGATTGCCTTGTCGTGCCCATCCACAGACCCGACGGTCTGGATGACTGGCTCCGTGTTGCCGCTCATTTCTAAAGGTAGGTCTTTTCTCTAGGCTGACCTTTGTTAGATTTGTTGTGCACGGCCTTGCTGATTGATGGCTTTGCTCACCCGTGTGTCCCGTCTGCCAAGTCTATCCTCATACCAGCAGAGGAAGTTGGAAATAAAGCAGAGTGCTCTAGGCCTTCCTGATAAGACTGTTTGAATTGATCGGCCTGGTTACATCAAGTTGCCGTATTTCAATTTGGAGAACTTGAAGCAATGGTTTGTTCATGATGACGTGTTGATGTGGTGTTTGCCCAGTTGATGCCTGATGTAAGTCTGTGGACCAGAACCTTGTTTGCAACTCATATCAATCTTTCACACACTTCTTGCTGAGAATGTGGGAGTCCACAAGTAGAGGAGAACATGGCTTTACAGATCATTGAATGCATTGCTAAACCACAATTTCTTGATGAGAATTGAAGCAACTGCGACCTTTTGTGCGCTGTACAATCATGGCCCATTCGTCACCACCACTGTTGCAGGGAAACCTGACAGGCACCCTTGAGGTTGAGGTCATGGTCATGACATGCAAGGTGGCAAAATCAGACACCACACCGGGGAGTATCATCAACCTACAAAAGTACACATGTCGTCTTGCAAACAAACAATCTATGTGTTAAATCGCAGCTATCTCTAGTACATTGAAAAGTCTATCTCTAAGGTTCATGGCCAAGGGCCCAAAAATAGTGAATGTGTCTAGAGCAGCATGGCAAGGGCTGCAACAACAGGCCCAGCAATCCCAAAGCTCACACCGAGGGGGCTTGCACCGCTCGTGTCAGAAGAGGCAGTAGCACTGGCCGATGACCCTGTGCTCGTAGCAGTAGCAGTCGAGCCAGCCGAGGATGTAGAAGACGAAGCGACACCGGACCTGGTCACGGCGAAAGTCTGGGACTGGCTGATGATGCCTCTGTTGGTGCCCGTATTGCCGATGAAGTTGATCTGGTAGTTGTCGCCCACTGGAGTGACAAAGTTGGAGAAGCTGTACTTGTTCTCCGTGGTGTTGACGGAGTTGGCCACGACTGACTCGGAAATGGTGGAGTTGTTGGGGGACACGAGGACGATCTCGAAGGAGACGGGGTCGGTGTCCACAGAGGTCCACGAGATGGTGTTGCTGCCGCTGAAGTCGAGTCTGGCGCCCTGCTTGGGTTCGGTGATGGTAATGGCTGAGGACGAGTCCTGGTTAGCTTGGCATACTCTTGGTATGGTTCTTTGTTGCGGTGGGTATGTTGGACTTGCCTGATGCCAAAGCCAGGAGGCTGGACAGGGAAATTAGAGATTTGGAAAGCATCTTGAGACTGCAAGCGGCTCTCGGGCTGCTGATCGAAAGAGACAAGCCAGTAAAGCAAATTTTCAATATTGATGTGAGAAAAAGACAGACTGGAGTGTGAGATTTCTTTGGATACGGCTTGACCTGCTATTTAATGTCCTGCGCATCAACTGATGATCCCAGCTTGTCAGCGCTAGGAGGCCAGTGCTGAGGCACGTCGGCCCACGTCAACAATCACCAACATGTGCCTTTCCGTGCCAACCAAATCACCAACGGGCGGCCGTGAAATGAGCTGCACTGCCCCTTGAAGCCCCAGGGTAGCCCCCCTGGTAACCAACAAGAGCCCATGCACTGCGCCCGCTGCTATCAGCTGCTATCGGTCTTGACCATTGTAGGGTGGATTGCTTAGCATTTGGAGGTTGGCCGACTCAGCTGGGCGGCCGCCCTCAGCTGCGTGCCCAACAGGAAGCATCAACACTACGCCACAGACCACAGACCCTGTCAGCTTATGATTGCCAATTAGTGGAGAGTGGCTCGGCATCTCAAAAGTACTAATTGCTCTCTACCTGGTTGTTTGGGGCCCCTTGAAGTGTACCCAGGTAGACAGACAGTCATCAACGAACTCTCTCATCTTTGTGCTCACTTCAAACATCCAAGAGCACTTGAGCTTGTCAAGCAAATCTGCCCCGCACCTTTGGTCGGCCTGTTAGAAGGACTCCAGAATGAACACGTCCAGAACTGAAATCATGCTGCTTGCATGGGATACACCGAGAGCATCCATGTCTACCAAGGGGGTTCTCCCCTGGTTAAGACGTTTTCAGGCAGTAAATAGAACTCTCCATGTACTAGCAGTGCACCTTCTTTGTGCCGAGTGTGGCCAAATCTATCCCCAAATTATCAACTATCACCATCTTACTCCATCATCACATTCTACCCTGGCTTCCTGTGGGACTCCCAAAGAACCTCCCAATCTCGTGTCTGAGGTACCTAGAAAGCCTAGGCAAGCTTGCCCTAGATGCTCGAACATTCTGACCACGCCTTTGCATTGTGTTTTGAGCCTGAATTTGATCGGATATTGGTCGGATCTTCGTCTGGATCTCCGTTTGCTTGAGTTCCTGTATTGTAGCCACACAAACTTCTGGAAATTAAAGACTCTTGTGAAAGATCTGGACTTGAACTTCGTCTGGTTTCCGTCCCTTGTCCAAGTCTCCCCTGAGGCAGCCTTGACCTCAGGGCTCCATTGGCATATAATATCGCCACCGTCCGATCACCGTCTGATATACACCACAACGTGCCCTGGTTGGACCCTCAGCTAAGCATTCTTTGAAGACTTCTACTCAGAGTCGCTTACCATTGGCGCTTTCCATATTCACAGCATAGACCTGGGACGAAAACATGCTTTGCCGCCTGTCGTCGTCGTCCTCCTCGACGCACGGACCAAGGGCTTCTGAATATTTAATTCCTCCCCCCCTCACCCCGATTTCGACGATCTCTCCCTTGAAATATTTTCAAATCTTCAGATGTCTCTGATAATCCTTTCTTGACTCTTCCCTCAGCTTGCTTCAGAGGAAGCTCAATAATCCTGACCTTGAGTATGCCTTTCTCAAGAAGACCTTACTTCAGGCAAACGGTTTCTCTCCTCCCCTCCACTCCTCATGGGGCCATCCTCTCCTCCTCCTCCTCATGTGGGCGTCCTCTCCTCCTCCTCCCCATGTGGGCGTCCTCTCCTCCTCCTCCCCATATGGGCGTCCTCTCCTCCTCCTCCACACGTGGTGGCTTGCCTGGCCCTGAATCATTCAGCCACCGGGCTCTGGGAAGTCCTCTCGACAGACGAAGAGGGTGGCTCCATTGAAGACACCGTCGCCCGTGACGGATCTGAATCACCGTCGCGCGAAGCGCAAGCGGTCTGAAGATTGCCTCGCCTCACCGCGGAAGGCATCTCAAAGTCGACTAGTCATCCGGATCAGAGGATCCACCACCATCCCCAAAGCCCGCCCCGCCAAGGGACTACCCTCACCTTTGGAGTTGAATACGAGTAAGTGCTTGCCTTGTATTTACATCACCATGCCTCATGCTTTCTGATCTATCTTTGATCACTTCACGATACTAATCAGTATATAGATTTATGGCAGCGAATCACGTGCTCCTTCGGATCAGAGGATCCGCTTCGACAGTGGAGAACGCCCCTGGGGCCCTTGCAAGACACGCGTTGCCACATTCGTTTCGAGATCGAGGCAATGGCAGAGGCTTCCGAAGCTTGCAGCGAGGCTTCAGGCATGGCCAAGAGAAAAAGGAGCGAGCAGCATGCACTGAGGACTGGAGGGGAACATTGATTGCCGACTATGTTCCTCGCAGCTACTCAGCCATCTCAATCTGTGAGTACTGCAACAGAACATTCTATGTTGCACTGATCGGCATCGCTAACGTAATGAATTCAATCGTACTAGACGAACATTGGTTCCAGAACCACTTGGGGCGGGAAGGCTCCTCTGAGATCAACTTCGTCCTCGAGGGCTATCTACCTCGGATAGCCTCAAAACATTGAAGCATCAACTGTAGACCGACAAAGCCGCGCCCTCCCACCATCCTTCACTGCTCAGGTCCCAACCACCATGGAAGCTGTATGTGTCCGTTCATCTCCTGCATAGTGGTATGAGTTGCTGATGTGAGCTGCAAACCCAGGCCGAGCTCAACGATGGTGGCCGTACCACCGGGTACTTGAAGTTCAGGAACTACAACCTGTCTTCCAACGTTCCTACCAACGAGCAGAATGCTGCTGTCGCTATCGGAAGCGACAATGACTCCGTCTCATCCATGTCCTTGCAGGTCGCCAACTTGAACACAACAGACCCACCATGTCTTCCGTCCAGAGGGACGGGGCTGCCGTGGTATTCACTGATCCACAACGAGGAAGGGTGGCACATGTGAGGAAATTCCTCAAGTGTGAGTATAGTGACATCCTACATGATTGCGTTACTCGGAGACCTATACTAACCACAACATACTCTACAGACGCCAAGACATTCACGCCCCAAGTCCTTTTCAGGGGCTTTACTCCCGACTCAGGAGGAGAAGATGAGAGGCTGAATGGACCACACGGTGTGGTCCCGCATGGAATCCTAGATGGGACCATACCAACAAGCATGTGGCGTACCCTCCACCTCTCCACCATGGTCTCTGGCCACAGGACTTCTTGGACTAGTGAGTCTCATAAACACTGAACCCCGGAAACGACCGCCGATGACGAAGCTCGTAACGGCGACAACAAGGGCACTGGAAAGAAGGGAGGCAAGCGTCAGGCGGTCGACGCTCTTGCGGCGCCTGAAGTCAAGCGCAATCGTGTCCGCAAGACTGTGAATTACAATGAGGAGGACACCTCCGGCGTGAATTTCGAGGCGGACGAGGATCTTGACTACTTTGACAAGAACGGAAGGATCATGCGGGCTTCGGAGATTTTCCCAAACACCTCCTTTTGACATGGTGAGCTTCGAGAGGGCCTACATGATCCTCTTCTCTGGGCACCTCGGCGCGTACAACAACACCGAGGACGACTTGAAGACCACCACCAAGCGATCTCCTCACAGGGGCCAGAGGAACCTTGAGCTAGAGCTTGACCTCAGGGCAATCCACAACAAGGCGACGAGGACACCGCCTGAATTCATAGGGCCGCGTCTTTCATGAAAGAAGCCGGACAATACACTTGGGTGTAGTAAGTAATACTCTTCCTTTCTCGTGTCATGTCGAGGAGACTCAGCACATCTGACATACATCATAAATAGATCACCTAACCCTCAACAACGAGATGGCCCAACTTCCTCTATCACACCCAGAGGGGAAGAGCCGAAGTGGTGCTCTAGAGAGCGCACCAATACTGGGGGCGGATAAGCTCGACATCGACGGAATGGCTTCAGATTTCCTGCGCCACGGGAGATTGGCACGACATGGTGATGGAACGTGGAGCCGGAATGGTCCCCTTGAGCCGCCCGGGCGTTGGCGCCTCTCCAGAGGGAGTGGCAGTGGCAGCGCCATCTTTCCCGGCCAGGTCCAGCATCATGAACAAGAAGCGGAACACCGGTCCACACACGAACTCCTGGCTCGACGACACAATCTTTGACTTGTTGATGCATCGTGGGTGCAAGAAATATGGGTCACCGCGACACCTCGGAACAGTCTGTGGGGTCAGACCCCAATACCTTGTCTCCTGTTCACCTAGATCCGGACGTCGTCGCCATCAAGACGCCATTGGGGACCTGCTCGAGTAATCGCATCTGATGCGTATGCTGGAGCAGATCAAGGATGTCTTCCGGGCAGTCCGAGGAGCGTACCTTCCCGAGGGCGTGACCAAATTCGGCGGCGGCCTCACCTTTGATTCCGAGGGACAATTTGCCAACGCAGACGAAGAGTCTATACAAAGTTGACCGTACCATCGGAATCGTCTAATCGGGGCTCCAAGGCAGCGCGAATTCCTTCAGCAAACAGACTTGACCGCTTCTTGTGGCCTCCAGTCCGTGGAACAGCACGATTCCCTCGACGACGAGAACCACAAACTTGTCGAGCAGAAGGCCAATCCCGTGCCGTGCACGAGGAAATGGATTTTGGAAGAATCCACTCCCGCTGGGAGTACCTTTTCCGACGTTGCGGAGCTGAGCCAAACCAAGAAGCCCCAGCCCACTGGCGGCGATGGCCCCAGCAAGAAGCCCACAGGGGCCACCAAGCGTACTTAAGTACTCATTCCAAGATTGGTAGCGGAAGGAAAGGGGGACACTCGTGTTCTCTCACTTCGCGTCCGGCCCGGTCTCTTCTAAGCCAGCACCAAACCGGGTCCCCTATACTCTGGTGCATTCACCGAGCTCCAGCGGACCATGAAGCTGGCGGGGAGCGAACTCGACCCATGGGGACCGAGCCGGCATCCCTTTGGAAATTTGCCGCAAGAAAAGGCGGCCAGAGGATCGCCTTCAATTCCCTCGAGAATATGGAAGGTCCTGACGGCGTCATGGCGCTGAGACCACCACCCCACGAGCTGCTCCGGATTTCTCAGCGGCAGTTCCAGCAGCGATTTCGGTGACTGGATGTCCCGATAGGAAGGAAATGCTTCCTGGTCCAGATCATTGATGGGTTGCCGAGGCCCAAGACCCGGGGGGGGGGCTACATCGCAGCAACGGTGGTGGGGACTGGGGGTTGGTTGAGACACCACTTTCACCGGCATTAATCTCCTGCAGATACTCCTGGCTCAGGGGAGCCCCAAAGCAGACGGGGAGGGTTTGCCATCAGAAACACTACAATGGGGCTCGATATTGACGGCAACATTGAACCTGGCCGTGGTACAAACTCGGAATCTGTGAGGTGAGGGGCCGTTGGTAATGGGACGGTGCGTCTCAGATCCTGTGCCCAGCAATGCACCACAGGACGGAGAGGTCGTCATCGTCGACGACACCATGTACACCGGCACCCGCCATGTCGCTGTTAGAGGGAGCCTTGGATCTCGCAGGCGCAACCACCGAATTCCGGTACAAGGAATCCACCGGGAGCGCTACCAAAGATCGATACTGGTTGAGTTGTGCCGGTATGTCGAGCGAGCAGCACGAGTGTCCGGAGAGGCACATTCACGCTGTGCGATGTGTGGCTCGTCGCGGCCGCCGCTGGAAACAAGAACGACGGCCTCGTGGAGCTGAGCGCCGATTGTGAGCACCCAAGCCCGCCGCGCGCGACACAATCCCTGGCAGCTGAGTACTTGGCGGTGCATACTTGAGTAATTTTGAAGCCACTTTGTGAGTTGCAACACAGAATGATCTCTGCACTGGCCAAACATACTAACAGACTCTCTCGTAGTCGAGCGGGCCGTTCGCTCAGCCTTGCAGCACAAGCAACTTGGTGTTGCTTACTTGAAAAGTGAGCATTTCAAATAACCGCAACGGCGGCGAATTCAGGAACAAACAAACACCGTGGTGTGGGGGTCGAAGGAAACCCATGCCAAGCAAGACTCGGCCTTTTGAATGAGCCGGGACGTGGCTCACTCCACCGAGGATACGCCAGCTGACAGACGGCCGAGGCTGACTATCTCAACGACATGGACTAAGTCAACTTCGAGAGACTATATGTTGTTCTCCTTCGGGACCAGAGGGTCCCACAACAACTTGAACATCGGATCAGCCTCCTGGACGCTGTCGGACCTCCTGGACAGCGTCGCCCGGTGCGACCGCCTCATGATGAGGCAGATCGAGGCCTGGGTGAAAATGATGACCGACTACATCCGAGACATGGCGGGCTGGTCGAACCAGTGCCGGCGAGAGGTGGTCGTAAGCCCGAACGCTGGGTTCCTCGCCCAGCACAAGGAGAGGGTGAGCTGGATGTTCGCATGCGACCAGTCTAGGGCTTCCAGGTCTATCGAGTGGCGGATCAACTGGGCAATGCCGCAGATGACGCTGGCCCTGGTGCAAGCCCATTCCGAACGTGACTACGCGGTCACGAAATTTAACATGCCCCCGTTCATGGCATATCAGAGCCAGATGGCTATGTGTGTGAGGACACGCTGCGGCCGTAGTCGGTTCGGAAGTGCTGGTCGGGGTAGCGGGCGTCAAGTGCGCACCTTCGGTGAGTAGTTGACAACCTCCTGATATTAATACTCTTTGCATACGGCCATTTATGGATCTCTTCCGTTCAATCACATGAGGATTTCGAGGCTTCCGAACATCATAAAATCAGATAGCTGACTCATTATCTCACAGCGTCCTTCATGCCGTCTGCCCTCTCGCACCGGAGGCTCAAGTGCTCTGGCTCTGGTTCCGGCTCAACGACCGCGGTAGCCCCTGTGCTGAAGATTTGACAGCATGAGGGAGGGTACCTTTCTCGCAAACAGCAGCCAGACTGTTTAAGGCTTCTCCATATGGTGTGCTCACTCTATTGAGGAAATTGGAGTGCCACGTCGATGGGCGGGAGGAAGCCGTTTCCGTCTGGAAAGCGCAAGCAGTCCACCCCAAAGACTGGCGACGAAGATGACATCGACGAGACGCCTACCAAGAAGGCCAAGCCTACCCCGAAACAGGCCGCGAAGAAGGAATCTGCTAAGACCGAGTCTGGCGACGATCGCGGCGGTGTAATTCTGCAGTGCAAAAAAGCCGCTTCTCACCGCCAGGAGTATTTCAAAGATTAGAAATATGCCCCTGATCGAACGAATCTTCGGCAAATATGAGTCCCAAAGAAAGTTACGAGATTTCCAAGTCATGGGAGCCCCTGATCGATGTCATGAAGACGTGTGTGCTGCAAGAAAGACGTGTGTGCTGCAAGAGAACCTAGACTTGATGAGCACCTACAAACACTCAACATCCAATCCAACTCCGTCAACTAAGAAACCCTAGAGAGAAGTCACCAGTACCAAGTCGTAAACAGGGTGCCTTCAAGTGCTCCGAATCAAGGAGGCAGTGAAAAGAAGAGACCCGACAGAATCGGGTCAAAGGACCCAAGGATCCCGAGTGGCAAGAAGACATCGACGAGCACGACCAGATCTACTCTATTTTGCTTCATTTTCGAGCTACTAAGAAGCCTATGAGTACAAAATTTTAACGGCCCCGTCAATCGCTGTCTCCGACTATTGTCAGGTAATTGGAAGACTACCTCGGGACTGCAAAAGGAGCACTTCTCATCTATTCCCTTCTTGAGGTTGGCAAACAATACCAAAGGTCCATGGTTCTTCTCAGGGGTCTGCTATTGCCAATTGATCGCACAAACACCAGTAGGGCCCCTAACGCGGTACGGCGCCCACGTCGAGGAGCTCAAGCCAGCAGTCAAGCAACCAGTCATCAGCCGTCCGCTACGGATCTTCGCTGTCCTAAGTTGACGCCAAGATGGAGGACTAAAGGCAGTAAGGCAAAATTACAAAGACAATCTCAGAGCAGGATCTCGACACGCAAGCCACCAGCTTACCTAGGTATGCGGGTAAAAAGTAGTTGATCGGAGTAGACCATTCGTATGATCCGGACTGAGATGGATAGTCGATCTTTACCACTGAGAGAACGGAGCCTTCTTCTTATGGTCAACTGCCCCGCGGTATCTGGATTACAGCATTACTCACCCGCCTTCACCAGAAGAAGGGACGCATCAGCGGTGCCGTCAAGTCGCCCTCCCACATCCGAGTGGGACAATCGGAATGAGGTCGCTTGCAATCCACCATCCCAACCAGGTGGGCACGGAACTGTGAAACCAGGTTTTACATGGACTGGTGCCGGGTGGAGCCGACCGCGGCCTCAAACCTGTGTAGAAAGAGTATAGACATGCAAAGGAGATTGGCCTCCGCGGTCCCACCGTGGCAAGTGTGTCCGTTCATACTCCCAGCACCCAAAACCCAACCAACTCTACACACGACAGGTGAGCGCTCCACGCTGACTTTCATTCTAAGCCATCCACGATGGCTGAGCCTGCTGCCCATGTTATGGGTCGGTGCATGATCCTGAACGCGCAAACGAGGATCACAATGAGACTACCTCCGAGAGGGAGAGTTTTGGCGTGTCGCGAGGACCGCCGCCCTCAAGGATCTCATGGACAAGAAGGACTACGACGGGGGGTTCGACAAAGCCAACTCCAGGCTCAAAGGAGGCTGTTCTACAAGATGGTCCTCTTTTCGAAAAGTTGTTGCAGTACGGCTTCCAGATTCTTTCGCAAGTCCCGCATGAATACGGAGAGAGGGTGCATCCCTTTGATTTATGTGGCTTGGTTTGAGCCCATCGACCAGCCCACCGACCAGCCCACCGACCAGCCTACCGGAATGCCTACCAGTCTGTATCCCGGCTCAGTCTCAGAGGAGGTTGCAAAAAATGACAAAGTTCCACCGAGAGAGTTCTCGCGCCAGAGCTGATGACTCCGATCATTCCGAGGTCATGGCTGCTGACTCCATCAACCCACGGCTTTTGTCGACTTAGACCGAGGTTGAGGACCCCGCAAGCCTCTGTTGAGTGTACGGCTTGCGCACTGAGAGAGACATCTTCGACAAGAAGCCAATGGAGTCATCGTGGGGAGATTTGACGAGAACTCATTTAAGCTTCAGCAGGAGAAGCTGGACGACGTGTGTGAATTGATCACTCGTTCCTGTGAGAGTCCGTCGAATATCGTCAAGCAAGGCTTATTCAAGAAGCTCGGGAGCTTCTTTTCGTTCGTGTTGTTTGCTTGGTCTGGCCGACTCGCTTGCCGAATCCGAGAACACGCTGCCCGCCGAGTTCGGCTCGAAGGGTGCCAATGTCGTGATCGGCTACCTGGTCGACCAAATTATCGAGCGGCTGAACACCATGGCCCCCGGCGCCAAGCCGCTCGTGAGGTTGCTGCCTGTACCCTACTCGATTGGAAAGAAAGGCAGACTTGAAGATGGCGAATCCAATCTCGAAATACATTCCTAATAAGCTCGGTGGACCCTACCATATGTGATCGAGGCCAAGAGCATGAGGCTGTCAGCTCAGATCCACCAATCTCGGCTTGACGAGGAAAGGTGAAGGACGGATCGGGTGTTGCTGAAATCACAGCATAATCTCGGAATTGGCGGTGAAGTTTCCGGACGGGTGTCATCTGGGACGAGTTCCCATACGAGAACATCCCAGTCATCAAGTTGTGTGGCAAACTGCGCGACAACTTCAAAGTAGATGATTTCCGGCGGATGAAAAGGCTAGGTGAAAGATGCCAGCCGGCAATGACAAACCCAGCGAAGGGGGCGGTCTCCCTAAGCCATACTGTGGGCGGTCTCCCTAAGCCATACTGGGGGCGGTCTCCCTAAGCCAGACTGAGGGCGGTCTCCCTAAGCCATACTGGGGGCGGTCTCCCTAAGCCAGACTGGGGGCGGTCTCCCTAAGCCAGACTGGGGGCGGTCTCCCTAAGCCAGACTGGGAGAGACCTGCTCTCCTCTCGATTGGGTCCCGAAGACGACTTCTTCAACAAGTATGGTGAGCCCGTCGAGGAGGGCACGCCTCCAGACGGCCGCTGCCGCAGGCCACATGTGCAGAGTACTTGCTTTACTGCAAGCAGGGGCTGAAGTTGAAGTTCCTGCTAGCTTTCAGTGAGAGATGGGTAATCAGTCGGCTTCAGAAAAGTCGACTACCCGAAGAAGATACGGGTCGACCACTCCGACTCCTTCGGCAGGCTCTTCCGGAACAGAGGAGCACTGGCCGAGTTCGGGGTCGGATATTTTGACCTCGACGATGTCGATAGCGTCAAAGAATTGGACTGTCGGAAGCATGCAAGGGAACTTCTAGTCTGACAAGATTTACCGGTTTATGGCCGCAGTGATTGGCGTTCCACAACAATACTTCCACCCTTCCGCACGACTCTGACCTCATGAAGCAAACAGACCAGCGTCATCTTCTCGAAGGGTTTCGTAGCGCCCACGAGGGCGATGCAGTTAGTAACCGATTTTCTCACGACTCCAGTGTAAATAAGGCCACGAAAGCAAGTCGCCCTTGACTTGCAAAGGCAATTACAAATATACCCTCAACAAATTCCTCTTCAGGGTGGAGCAGGCTGCACATACTCTGACCTCCCCATTCTCGGGAACACAGCCTGGAACCTGCGAAGGGCCATCCGAAGGCGTCTCTGCGCTGGTCGTCAAGCTGAACAACCCACCAGCTGACGATACCAGCAACTCCAACCACGTGGAGAACGACGTCGCGATTACGAGGAATGACAAAGGAAGAGTTTGTTCGCCCAACTCATAGTATGCAACTTTTGGCTTCGCCGGAACCTAGTGCCCAGGTGTGCCCTGATCATTGGCTGGGGTACAGACGATGACGAGGATACTACTACCTGTCTAATTAGATTTGGCGCCATCCTTCATCCCACTGTGGATTCCGACGAGCCGATCGATGTTGGCGCTGCCCAGGTGATGAGGCAAGGGCCACGTGAAAGGCGATGGATGGGAACGTTTCATTCTGACCTGGGATGATGTTTGGTACCTGATGGGAGACGGTATGCTACCCTTTGAGGCGGTCAGGGAATGTGGATGATTTGCGACTCAATAGCAGACAAGGGCGTCGAGGAGGCTGATCATATTAATCATGAGGTCGGCAGGGAGCCGTGATACCCCAACGTCGACCACTGGCAAGCGGCTGTAGCCGGGGCAGACGATGAGCAAGACGTGGCCATGGCCGAGGCAGACAATGAAGAGCTATATCCCGTAGCGAAGGTCCACAATAACCTCCGCGAAATAATGCTCACTGATAAAACCAGGTGAGGGGGCTGACTTCCAAGGTTCGCTTGTCACAGACAGTGGCTTGGTCCTGCCGGCTATCAGCCCACGGTCCTGACAAACTTCCGAGTTGTGTGACCTAAATTAGTTTCCTTTTCCACTAGATACGAACAATGCTTACTGAGGAGCGAAACTTGTCTCAGATATCTGGAGTACTTCAAGCATCACTAAAGTCTTGCTTCAGCCACATCCCCAGTATTACTAAAGAGAATTAGTAAGTCAGCACACCGGTCCACACACAACCCCACCAATATATATAAGGATTTTAAACACCTTTAAGATTACTACCCAACTTTAGATTTAAATTTCTTAATAATTATAAATATTATTTTAAAGCTAATAATAATATTTAAAATTTTATAACTTTAATTATAATATAATCTAATTTTATAATTTTATTTCTACTATTTACTTTACTTTTATTTTCTAACTTTACTTTAACTTCTATAAAGTATTTTATTAATACCCTTTTTTTTAACTATTATTATATTAATAAATACTTTATTTAAGTTAAAGAAAACTTTTATTATTTTTAAATTTTTAATAATTTGATATATTAATAAAAATATTTCTTTTATTTTTAATAATAATTATATATATAATTAATTTATTAAACCTTTTAATTAACTTTTAAAAAAGTTAAATTATAAATAATTTAAAGGCTTATCTTAATTTATATAATTTAAACTTAATTTCTATATTTAATAAAATAAATAAAATATTTTTAAATCTATTAAAATTAATTATTTATTAATAAAATAAGTTTTTTTAATTAATATTAAAAATAATAATATTATTATTTTTATATTAACTTTAAATTAAAAATTTTATTTTTATTTTTAAATTAAATTTTAATTTCTAATTAATCCTTTTAATATATATAACTATAAAAATATTTTTATACTTTATAATAAATATATAAAAAATTTTTATAAAAATCTTTATATTATATATTATAATAAATTAAATTAACTTTTAATAATATTAATACTTTAAATATAAAAGTACTTTAATTATAAATAATTAAAATATATAAAAGTATATATTAAAAGAAAATAAATTATATTTAATAAAAATACTTTTATATAAACTTTTAATTATATAAAACTTATAATTATTAAAAATTAATATTTATTACTATTTAAAGTTATTAAAATAAATGAAAAATTTATAAATAATTTTTAATTATTATAAATTAATTTTATTATTAATTTTACTTATATTTAATATTATAAAGTATTAATTTTTAAATTAATTAAATTCTTTTAAAAATTATTATTATTAAATTATTTTTATAAAAATAATTAAAATTAAAATTAACTATTTATTTATTATATAATATTTAATTATAATAACTTAAATATAATTAATAATTAACTTTTAATAATAAATTTATTTTTAAAAACTTAATTATTAAAAATTATTATTATTACTTTTAAAAGCTAATTTTATTTATATTACTTTAAAATTAATTAAAGATATTAATAACTTTTAATATTTCTAAATAATTAAAAAACCTTAATATATTTAAATATAATATTATTTATATATTTATAATTAATTTATATAGTTTTAAAAGTTTTATTTTAAGATTTCTTTTAAAAACTTATATTTAATACTTTTAATAGAAATAAAAAAGTATTAAATAATTAATTATTATTAATAATTTAATTAATAAAATATTAAAGAAGTTTATATATAAATAAATATAAAAATAATTTTAAATAAAAATTTAATTAATTAAAAATATTTTTATATTAATAATAACTTTTAATAAATAAAATTAATATTTTTATAAATTATAAAACCTATTATATAATATTAATAAAAATATTAAAAATATAATATATTTTATATACTTTATTTTTATTAATATTAATTTAATAATTAACTATATATTATAAACTAACCTTAAGCAACTATATAAAGGTACTTAAATAGAGTTATAAATTATAATACTCTAAAAAAAAAAAAGGGGTTTATAAAGCTCTTTTTTTATAAAAATTCTATAGTTATATAAATTAAAAGAATACTTAAACTAAGCTTATTAAAGCTTACTTTAATCTACCTTTTAAAAATTTAAACTTCTAGCTTAAACCCTTTATATAGCTGTCTACTCTTACTTTAAAGAAAAGGTTGTTAATATTATATAAGGACTAAACTCTAAAAGATCCCTATATATAAATATAGTAAAAGCTACCTTATCCCTCTTTATTTAAAAAGAAATTAATTATATAAGGCTATATAATATTAATATTATTCTATTTTATTAGTATATAAGTATTTATATTATAATATAAGGCTATTAATATAGGGATAATATTAATTTGTTTTATTAGTATATATTAGTTATATTAGTTATCTATTTAGGTTTTTAATAGTTATACCTTTTTAAACTTTTATTTTTACTTTACTTATATAACTTTCCTCCTTTTTATAATTATTATTAATAATCTTTTTTATAAATACTATTTAGCTTTATTTTTATACTTTATACTTTTCTTTTAACTTTAATAAATACTTTTATCTATCCCTATTTATTTCCCTCTCTATATTGTTATATAACCTTATACCCCTTTATTTAAAAAAAAATATTTAATTATAATAGTATAATACTACCTTATACCTTTATACCTTTATTTAAATTATTCCTACTTTAATATTAATTATAAAAATATATTTATTATAATAAATAACTTTAATAATTAATATAGTATTATTAATATTATTATTATAAGTAGAAAAAAGCTATTTTATTATTTTAATAGTAAAAATAATTTTAAAATATATTATAATTCTAATATTTATTTATTTTTATTTTAATTATTAATTATTATTAAAATTATTATTTTATAAATAAATTTTTAATCCTAAATAATTTTAATAATAAGGATAATTAATCTTAAAAAGATTTCCTTCCTTTGTAATAAATATATTAATACCCTTTTAAAATTAAAATCCTCTCTTTCTATAAGTAAAATAATTATAAAAGTTGTACCTTTAGTATTAATATTATAAAAAAGTATACTTAATATTTTTATTTTTTATTAATTTAATTTTACTATATACTATTTAGTAAAATATTATTTATATTATTTTACCCTTTTATACCTATATTTTATATCTTAAAATTAAATATAAAAGTATTATTCTTAAATATACTATATCTTTTAATTATTATTTTAATATTATTATATAAGTTTTTATTAATAGCTTTAACTTTCTTAAAGTAAACTCCTTTATATTTAATTTATTATTATTTTATTTAAATATATATATAATCCTACTATAACTAATAACCTTATTAAAACTATATTATAACCTATCTTTATTACTTTATTTAATATATTAATTAACCTATATAATTTATTTTTATATTTATTATATTAAGCTTTTAAGGAATATTAAAATATTATAAAGGTATTTATAATATATAGGTACTTTTATTTAACTTAAAATACTTTATAATAAAAGTAATAAATAACTTTAATTAACTATAAATAGGTTAAAAATTTAATTAAATTTCCCTTTCTTTCTATTTTAAATATTATTATTAACTTATATATATTAAAGTAGTATAATATATATAAAATATTATTAGTAAAAGATTAAGGTTTATATTAATAAAAACTATTTATTATTAAAAGAATTTATTATAACTATTACTACTTTTTAAATTATTATTATTTATTTTATTAAATAAAATAATAATCCTTATAATTCTAATTATTTTCTATTCTTATTAAATTTTAACTATTATTATAAATATATTAAACTATTATTAAGTAATAAAGTATTTAAAAATAAGATAAATAAGTTTAAAAAGTCCCCTTTTAATTATACTACTAAATATTACTAAATACACTATCCTTTCTATAATAACTAAATAACTATACTAACCCCCTTATAAAGGAAGTAAATAGCCCTACTACTAGCCCTCTATAGTTTAATATATCTACTTAAATAAAGTAATTTATAAAGGAATCCTAAAAAAATATAGCTATATATTAAATATAAAGTATAACTTAATTAATATTATAATATAGTTATAATAAGTTCTAATTAGTTAAGAGTGTTTATAAGTAAATAAAATTATAGATTTAAATTCTATTATTATTATATCTATTTTAATCTGACTTATTACCTTAAATAGGTTTTTATAAAAAAAATAAAAAGAAAAGAATAAACTAAATTCTAATCTTTCCTTTAAAGACTTTTTATTACTTTATAATGTTCCCTTTTTATAATATATCTACTATAACCTTTCTACTACTCTCCTCCCTTACTCCCTCTTTATAACTCTATAATTAAAGTAAGGGTACTTAAAAGGGTTACTATTTATAGCCTTTATAAACTTAAAGTCTCTTATAAATATTAATATTATTTTATTTTAACTTAAAGGTTATAAAAGTTATTAAATTTATTAAGTTTTTAAAAAACTTTTATATTAGATTATTTTAATTAATTTATTTTATATAGGTTTAATGTTTATAGTAATTATTTTATAGGTACTTTAAAGTATTTTTATTATTAAAATTTTCTTAATAAAGTATTTTTATTTTTAATTTTTTATTTTATTTTTAATTAAAATTAAGTTTAAATATATATTTATAATAATTTAAAATAAAAAGAATTTTAAGATATTCTTTTAATTTAATTTATATTAAATATTAAATAAATTTAATTTAATATATTAAATATTATAATTTAAAGTGTTAATATTTCTATTATAGAGTATTTTTATATATTTAATTAAGTTTTTTATAAATTAGGTAATTTAAAAGTAGTAAAGTAAGAGTTAAATTTAATTTTTAACTTTATATTATTTAATTAAGTATTATTTTTAGTTTATTATTTTTTTATTATTATTAAATAAATATAATAATAGATTATATTAAGTTTATTTTAATATAAAGGTAATTTAAAAGGTTATTACCTTTTTTAGGTTAGTTATTAATGTTATTATATTTAATAACTTTAATATTACTTTTATATTAAAGTTATTTATTAGTTAATTTAGGTTTTAGTTAGTAATAATAGAGTTATAATTATTAATAGTTATTTAATATTTTAAAAGGTAATTTATTTAATTATTTTATAGGAAGGTAATAATATACTTTAAATACTTTTAAATTTCTTAGTTTATTTACTTTATATTATTATTTATTTTTAAATAGTATATAATAGATAGAAATTAATTTATATTTATTTAGGTGTAAAGTAAAGATTAAAATATATTTATTTAATTTAACTTATAATTATTAATAATAAACTTTAAAATCTATAGTATTATTATTATAAGGTTATAAAATAATTTATATATACTTTTATAGATATTAAATATATTATTTTAAGTAAGATTTATTTTAATAGATAGTTAGTAATAACTATTAAGTATTATAGGCTCTTTATATAGGTAGGTAGGTTTATTATAAAGTTAATAGAGATTTATATTTAGTATTAATTTAATAGGAGAATAGAGTATAATAACCTTTATTATAGCTAGTAGTTTAATTAAGTTTGTTAATATATATTATAGTTATATATAAACTATTATATTAATAGTAATATATTATTTTAATAGAAATCTTTTAATAAGATATAGAAAGTCTTTTTTATTTTAGATATTTTATAAGGGTAAATTATAAACTTTTAAAGGATTATAATAATAAATAGTTTTTAATTTAAAAGCTATAGTTAACTTTAAAACTAAAGTATTTTATATATATTTAAGGTATAGTTTTTAATTTAAATAATTATATTTATATTTTAAAGAAACTTATAAAATCTTTATTAAATTATATTCTATTAAATATAATATTATAAATTTTATAATATTCTTTTATTTTATTAGGTATTTAATATAGTGTTGTTAAAAATCTATATTTTTATAGGGAGTGTATTAAGGGTTAGGTTATATAAGGATATAATAGTAATAAAAATTGAGTTAAAGATATAAATAGTTTCTTTCTTTTTTATTAAGGTTTTATTTTATTTTTATTTTAATAGAGTATTTAGTTGTTATATTTAAGATTTTAGTTAATAATATAAATTAAAGTAAAAAAGGGTTAGAATTTTAGTTTAATAAGTTTAATATTTAGAGAGTTAGTAGAGCTTTATAAAATATTTAAGGCCTTTATAGTTAGTTAGGACTGTAAATAGGTAAGAAATATTTTAAAATATAAAGGATTATATTTTTAAGGTTTAAATAATTGTTAAAATCTTTTTATTATAAATGGTATAGTTTTATTATATTAATGTTAAATAGGTTAAAAAGTATACTATTAGGTATAAAACTTTACTCTTTTATATTAAAAGGTAGGTATTTATTACTATTTTAAAGTAATTAGTTTTAACTACTACTTTTAAATTAAGATTCTATTAAGTTAGAATTAGTATTTAAATAAACACTTATTTTAGGGTATAAAAGACTTTATCCTTTCTATTATTCTAATAGAATAAAACTCTTTTAGTTATTAAATTTAATAAAGGTTTAATAATTATAAAAAGTTATAAATAAAGTTATAATAAAAGTTTATAAAGTTTAGAAAACTATAAATATTTTAAACTATTTATAAAGCTTTTATTTATAAATAATTTTACTTTTTAAAGTTTATTTAAACTTTAATTTTTATTTTAATAATAAAATTAAAATATTTAATCTATTTTATTATAAATTTATATTTAGTTTAATTAAAATTTAATTTAATATTTTAAAATAAGTAAAAATATTTTAAACTTTTATATATAATTTTATTTTAAGTTTAATAAAAAATAAAAATATTATTAAAATATATTATTATATAATTATTAAAGATATTAATTAAAATTAAGTTAATATAATATTAAAAGATAATTAAAACTTTTAAAAGTTTAAATAAGGTAACTAACTACTTAAAGAGCTTAAAGTATATTTTAAAGGCTATAAAATACTTTTATTTTTTTATTATTTAAATTTAATAAAAGGTTATTTAAATATTTAATTTAGTAAATTAATAAACCTTAGTAAGAGATTAGAGTGTCTTTTAAATTAAAGAGAGGGAATAGTAGTTTTATTAGGTAAGCTTATTAAGGGCTTAATAGTTTATATAGAATTACTATTTATTATTATTTTTATAAATAAATAAAATTAAGGTTATTATTAGGAAGGAATTAATTTAAATTTAACCCTTATTATATAGTTTAGTAATCTATTTTTAAAGCTTTAATAATTAATTATAAAGTATATTATAAAATAAATTTTAAGGTAGAGTTAATTAAGAGCTATTTAATTAAGGTATTAACTTAATATAATAATTAAACTAGCCTTAATAAAGGGCTAATATTAAGGTCTATTCCTTATTAAAAAGAGGGGTAAAGTTTTAAATTTCCTTTAATAGAGACCTTATTACTTTATTTAAAGTTAAAGTTATATTAATATATAGTATTATAATTTAAAGGATTTTTATAATTTTATTTAGGTTAGTCTTAATTAATTATATATTTATTATTTTATTTTAGAATAAGTAATTTATTTAAGTTTTTATTATAACTTTAAAAATAAATTAAATTAAAGAAGTAATAATATAATACTTTATATTATATATTATTATATTATAAATTATTTTAATTATTATTTTTATAAAGTTTAATATAATTTTATAATAATAAAGTTATAATAACCTTAATATTAATAATTATTTTATTTTAAATATAATATATATAGTTATAAAAATTATTATAAATTAATATTTAAAGAAAAGTATATTATATAGGTAATATAATAGTTATATAGTATTTTATAATAATATTAAAGTCTTATATTTTAAAGAGTTAAATTTATTATAATTTAAATTTTTAAGTTTATTATTTATTTATAATAATATAGTAGCTATACTTATTATTTATTTAAATAATAGTAGTATATTTATTATTTATAATTATAGAAATTAAAAGGAGGTTTATTTATTTTATTTTATAATTTAAAATATTAATATAAAGTAAATTAAACCTTTTATTAAAGTTAGTATTTTTAAATAAGATTTAATTTAAAAGTTTTTTTTTCTTTAAAATTAATAAAATAGTTATTAAAGGATAGGTTTACCTTTAAAATTTATATTTTTATAAGAGGAATTAATATTAATAGCTTATATTTTACTATAAAGTATTCCTATATATTATAGTATAGGTATATATTAATAGTATAATATTTCTTTAACTTTAATTATAGGATTTAATATACTTTTATATAAGATTTTATTATTTTAATTATTAAGGTTTTAATAAATTTATATTACTTTTTATATAAAATTTTTAACTTTAAGTTATATTTATAATAGCTATATTTATTATTATAGTATTTTTATTTAAAAGGGTAGTGTGTGTTGTTTAGAGTTAAATTAAAGTTTAAAGGTATTAATATTTTATATTTTATACTTTTAGTTTATATATAATTTAATAGTAAGTATTAACTATTTTATTATAATTAGTATAGTTAATAATAGATTTAATAGCTTTATTTTAAAGTTAAGGTAATAAATAGTTATAAAATAATTAAGTTTTATCTCCTTTATTTACTTTAAGCTTTTAATTTAAAGAGAAGCTATTTAAATTAAATATAAAAGTAAATAAAGTTATTTTAATTCTTTATTTAAAGTACTTTTAACTTTATTAATATATTTACTTATTAGTATAAGTTAATATAATAGTATTTTAAATATTTAAGGAAATAATTTATATTATAATTATAAAAATTTTACTTTATTTATAGAAAGTTATAATTTAAGTTTAAACTTTTAAAGAAAGTTAAGTTTAAAAAAGATCTAACTTTTTATAAATTATTAATAAACTTTTAATTTATAATAAGTTTATATTATATTATTAACTATTAAGTTAGAAAGTTATTCTAATTATTATTAAAAGGGGTTTAATTAGGAATAGTTTATATTAAAGGGGTTTAATATAGGTTATAATAAGTATAATTTTAATATTATTAAGTATTAAAAATATAATAATTAAAAGGATATAACCTTTATTTATTATATATATATAGCTATTAAAAGGTAAAAAGGTTTAAAGTAGTTTTTATTTAATAGTTAGTTAAAGAGTTTTAAAACTTAAAGTATTTTAATTTAATTAAATAGGGAAAAAGTTATTTTTTAAAAGGTTATTATTTATTATAATAACTATTATTTTTTCTAAAAATTAAACTTAAAAATTATAATTTAATATTATAGATTAGCTTTAAATAGTTATATAAAGGTACCTAAATAAAGTTATAAATTATAATATTTTAAAAAGAAAAAGGGGTTTATAGGGCCCCTTCTTTATAGAGATTATATAGTTATATAGGTTAAAAGAATACTTAGGCTAAGCCTATTAGAGCCCACCTTAGTCTACCTTTTAAAGGCTTAAGCTCTTAGTTTAAGCCCCTTATACTATAATAATTAAAAATTAAGCTTTAATAAAGAAAGATATACTTTCAAATATAAAAAAAAGATAAATTAAATAATATAATTTTTATATTTATATAATTTAAGATACCCTTATAAGGTAGGTATATATTTAAGTAACTCTAATTATAAAGATATAGATAACTTATATATATTGGTAGGGTTGTGTGTAGACTGGTGCGCTAACTTATTATCCATGGATGGTAACGTTACCAAATATGCGGGCACATCCGGTACAGTGAAAACTTTACGGCGTGATTTATGAGGAACCAATGTCTTTCAGGGAAACCTCGTATAGCTGACGCGTCTTTCGGTTTATTCTCAGAACATGGCCACAACCGCAATTTGCTGAGGACTCAACACGAGCAGCCGGAAGGATCACAGAAGCATAAAACCAACTCCCCTAGCCGCAAAATTATCAGAAGTCGGTTCAGCAGCACAAAACAAGCGCGCATCCTACAAACCTAACCCTTCTATAAGTAAAGACTGTGAAGCTCCAACAATCACAAAATGTCCAAGATTACTTCCTTTCTTACTCTGGTGACAGTCACTCTGAGAAGTGCTGCCTTCGCCCGCGGCCTGGTTCAACCTACTAGTACTGGGACCATTGAGATTACCATCCTGGACCGACGCCTGGGGACGAACTCTTCCATCACCAGCGCCATCGGAGACCTCATCACTGACAGCAGTCTTGACACGGTGTCTGAGCTCTACCTCTCATCGACCGAAGCCGTTGAGATCGAGACCGTCACCTGCACTCCATACAAATACACCGACGGTACGGGCCGAAGCGGATTGCCCTTCACCGAGGGCAATCCCAGCTACCTTTCCACCAACACCGTCGTTGTTGGCAGTATCTATTGCTCCAGCTCTCAATTCACCTGTCCTGCCTAGCCGAATTTATTCTAGCCTGTTTCATCGCTAGAGTATATTTCAAATAGGCAGGCTCTACGACATATTCTTACCTATTTAAACATTTCCTTAGTCATCATGTCATTGTTGTTGTTGTCTTGAAGGAAGAAGCTCGGTGTTGAGCGTTGAACACTGTTGCAATGGACCGGGTAGGCCTTGCAAATGTGTACTGGCTACCTAGGTAGAAGCGAAACCAGTTAAAAATAAAAGCACTACCTAAAAGTCTTGAATTCGTCATTTCGAAGATATTCTCATTCAAATCTCTTTGCGATAGCCTCGCTGAACCGGGAAATGGCGGCCTCGTTCTGCGCATCAAGGTCAACGTTATTGGTAAAAGCTGCCCCAGCACCCATGATCTTCCTCGTCTGCTCTAGATCGCGCCCAACCCCTGGCTCGACGAAGGCATACATCCGTCCAAATTGCCGACTCAGAGCGGCGACCTTCTGCGACCTTGGCCTGCGCACCTCGTCGTACGCCTGCAGCGCGGCGTCGACCTCCTCCAGCTTCTTGACCTCCTTGAACAACGCGTTTAGAACGGCGGCGTCCTCAATCGCCTGCGCAGCGCCTTGCCCATTGAATGGGAAGGTGGCGTGTGCTGCATCCCCCATGATGCAAATCCTGCGTTTCGCATATAAGGGCGCCGGGTCATGGTCTAGGATTGGCCAGCCTGCGGATGGGTCGCGTCTGATGAGTTCGGCTAGATCCCGACAGTCTTTCCGCCAGGTGTTGAAGTTGTCGAGCGTCTTGTCAAATTTGGCCCTGTCGGCAGCGTCTGTTGAGCCGTCCGTAGTCGCAGTCGCCGTCGGGTCCTGCGAATACGCGGTGACGGTCATCTCTTCACCAAAACGTATCGGAATCGAATTGAGGACGCCACCGTCGCCGCAGAAAATTGGCACTCGACCCAATAGATCTGGATTGAGGGCTTTGACCTCGGCGGCAGGTACCATGCGCATGACAAAAGACCATTGATCGTGGTTGACTGGGGAGGCGGCCGGATGATCTGCGCCAAGTAGGTACTTCCTCGTCACGCTGTGAATCCCATCAGCCGAGATGAGCACGTCTGTCCGTTCAGTCGTGCCATTTTCAAAAGCTAGAGCAATTTCTCCCCCCTCTTCTTCGACTCTATCCAGGCGCCACCCGAATCGTACCACATCATGGGGTAGAAGACTGTACAGCCCCTCAAGCAAGTCGGCTCGAGCCACAGTCTTTCGTCCCTTGGCTTTACCCAGTTCAGCCAGGATGTTCTCTTCGCCTTCTACCTCGTCTCCGATGAGCACAGTAGTAGCAAGCTCCCTTTCCCTATCGGCCATTAATGTCGCCCGTGCGAAGTATTCATCGTGAAGAGCCTGGTCGATGTTGACCAACGCTCGCATTGCATTGCCATGAAAAGCAAGACCTGCGCCTATGTCCCGATACACCTCTGTTGCCTCGAAGACGGTAGTCTTGAGGTGTTGCTGAGCGATCAAACCCCGAGCCAAGGTTAGACCACCTATACCCCCGCCTACAATAGCGACTCGGATAGGATGCCCTGTGACATTTGGGATCATCATGGGCGAGCGTGGAAGTTCATAAAATGAGGAATACCAGTAAATAAAATCCCTTAAGATATTGGTTTGAGACCTCGTTTCCAGCTGTAATATTCGTCGGCGAAGCTGACCGTATCTTAACGTGGTAGTTGGCTCGTGAGGGGTCACCAGTTGACGTCGACCACGGTCTAGTCCAAGGATGACTTATGCGCTATATGCAGTCAATTTCAGCCGATATGCACTACGCTGTCGCAGCAAACGGCGCTAAAACGCTCGATGCGAGCTCAATATGGTGGAGCTATTGCTCTTGTGTGACCGTGTGGACCGATGTGTGAGCGGAACGGGATACCAAATAGAAAGAGACGATTTCGCGAGAAGATTGAGATATGACTTGGGGAAAGAACAACTCTTGATCTTTAGAAGACGTCGCTCCATTGTGTTATCGTCTCTGATAATTCAATAATGACAATTTGTCACGTGTACACAGATAGGTTGCCGTCCGACCCAAACGCCACCAACGGGACGGGACACGGGCTGTGTTTTGAAGGCAAGGTATTCAAGGGACAATCTATTTCGAGAAGAATACATGTTCTCCAGGCAAATGATACGACGAGAACATGTCCCAGGAGAAGCCTTCCTACCAAGGCGAAGTGCTTAAGGAAAATACCCTCGGAGAGTCGAGGCCAGGAGAGATCAGACACAGGGGGCCTAGACAATGCACCTTTGTACCGGCAGTCTTTCAGAAATGACGCGAGGACTTTGCTCGTTGCAGGAAACTTGCCCATGATCCTGACACGGACACGAGCATCCGCTGTTCCTTCGCATGGCCGCCGGAGGTAGGGGCTTATTGGGCAAGATCGGCTGCGCCCTGGGCCTTCATACTGGAAGATGTGTTTCCAGGAGGCCAATTCTCCTAGATCAGGTATGTTCCCGTTCTCTTGTTCCAGATGCAACCACTGAATCAACTGCCTGTCAGGATATCGTTGCGGTTTGTGGTCCCCAGCCACGAGCCTCGGTTGTCGTCCGATCGCTTTGTGGGCTGAGTCGTGGTCAACTTTTAATTCGGTTTTCGAGGATTGACAGAAGCTCGTCAAGAATGAGGACGCACCGGTCGAGTTGCGATGTCCTGGGCGTCAACAGCTCCGACGTGGTAGCATGTTGGGAGGTTGAAGAGATGGAAATTTGCAAATGGCTCAACCGAGAGTGAATGGCTCCCCGTGGAGGCAGCCACAGACGACGGAGAGCCCGGAGGATCCTTTACCGAGCGAGAGTGGCGCGTTGACGTAGGTGGCGGGTGGAATGTTGTTGTCGGCCTCGACCTGGCGAGCAGGAGAAACTTTGACCGAGGCTGGGGTCAGGCTCAGGTGTCCAGGATCTGTCGCAGCTGTTGGATTTTGACACGCTGGGCGCGGCGGACGATTTCACCACCTCCATAGGCATGTATTTGTAGCCGGGCGGCTTGCTGGCAAGAATCTGGAGAAGAGAGACAGGAAAGTCCCCGGTTTTACAGCCACGTGCAGATGTGACCGAGGGCTGTGGTTGACGACCTATTGTGGGTGATTGAGTGTCGTTGATAGCTAGGATAAGTAGCTGGCAGCGGAAAAGCACTTGAAGGAAAGAGTCCCCGAGACTTTCTCGACTGGGTATGATGATGGCTGAGTGTTGTTTCAACATTTGGACGTTGTTGAGGGGGGGGGGGAGCCTCGAAGGTGAAAAAAAAAGAGACTGGATATTCGCACCCACAAAAGCGGAGGGTACACCTAAGCCCCAAGCAATAAACTCCTATAGGACAACCTCCTATAGGATAACCTCCTAGGATAACCTCTTATAGAATGACCTCCTCTAGAATAACCTTCTTTAGGATAATATTCTATAAGACAAGCGTTATATGCTATAAGATAAGTAATTTAATATTAACTTAAGTACTTTAATCTTTAAGCCACCTACTTACCTATTATACTATCGATCTATAAGTACTAGTAATAGTTATTATAAGGTATTAATATACCCCTTAAAATTAATAGTTATTCTTTTAATAATAATTCCTCCTTTAATAACGGATAATTTTTAGCTTTTAATTAACCTATTATAGTTATATACTTATAGCCTAAGGTAGAAAGAGGTTAAGGTTAAGGAAGGTATATTATAAAATCTTTAAATTACTACTTATAAAAGAGGAGAAGAGGTAAGGAATTAAGAAGTATATAAAGGGATAAGTTAAGAATTAACTTTCTTTTTATATTAAGTTTATTTATATATAAAGAAGACTTATAAAGTAATTCTTTTTTAAATAGTTTTAGTCTTAAAGTAGAAAGTAGTCTATTTAGTTAATTAATTAGAAGTTAGGGATTATTTATTATTAAAGGAGGAATTATTGTTATAAATATAACTGTTAATTCTAGTAAGGAACTGTTGCTGAAGCCCCTGTTTTCCCGGTACGGTAGGTAGGTAGTATGGATATACCTAGGTATCCTCCGTTTTCATTGGTGTGGATATCCAGTCTTAAAAAAAGCCACCCCAATTTGTAGCAGTTAAGAGTCTTGCTAGTTGTTGATGATGGATGTCTGACTGTTGTGGATGGTTGGAACAACTGGCTTGTGGGTGGGGAAAAGAATCTTGATGTAAAGGAAAAAAACGCTGAAGTTGTTGATTGTTGATGGTTGATCTCGCGATCGGTTCCCCCATTGCCAGTGGGGGTAAGCCGGCCCGCCTTGTCATGACTCCCCGAGGGTCGAGATCGTTGACGCCGGCAATCCTTTTAACTTTTTTTTTGTTTATACTTGTCAGCCGCTTTCTGCGATACGCGAAGAATACCCGTGGGTGGCCCAGCTCCGTGTTACCCACTGCTGTTGCACGGCGAAGAGGGCGATCGAATGCCTGGCCCGCGACTAAATAGACTAGGGATCTCGAGTAGGGAAAAGAAAACGTACTGCTCGCGGTCGGTTCTTAGGTAATAGTGACTTTACTGAACAGCTGTTAGCCGCCTATTTGCGATGTGCCAAGACTGGAAACGATGTGGGGATCGCGGAGTAGGGACCAGAGTATACTTACAATTCGAGGGTGGCCATCGTCAGTGTTTGGGCGACTTCTATAGACGGTGTTAGCATTGTAAACCAAGTCCAGAAGACCAGGATGCCGACTGGAGAATCCAGGGCTCGCGGGTGACGAGGAGCGTTCTGCTGCGGTCATCAACTTACAAAAGACTCGAAGCTCGACATCCCGCTCGGCGCGGGCTTTGGCTTTGCGGTCCACTACAACAGGGCATCTTATTAGCATCAGCACATGTGCAGTGCACAGTGCCTGATCATTTATCTCAGGCTTGACGAAATCACTTACCCCACTAGGTAAACACGGGACATAGGCTCCAAACCAGATCCCAGCTGCCGCGAGGCAGGCAGTTCAGATGTCACTTGAGCTTCACGGCACGAGGGTTCGAGATTTGCACCAAATAGTGTGGATTTTACAAGTAGGGTTGCCTAAAGAAAAAGGGAAAGAAGAAAAGTTGCACCTCAAGTGTCGATAGGTCAGGTATCGAATGTTCGATTGGGTAGAGTGCGTGTATAACGCTGGTCCGTCCGCTCCTCCAACGTTGTCGCTGCGACGGGCAATTCACATCCTCAAACTCAACACTAAATAGACTATGCTAATCTGGGTTCAAGCGGTCGCCGATACAATCAAGATGTCCCTGCGAACACATAGGATCGATATCAGGACGACGATCACAACGGAGGGCAGCCCGGAATTACATTGCAGAGCACGTCCGTCCTGCACCCCACAGCCCCCAACTGCTCTCACCCTCGTTCGCCGAACCAGGGCTCTGATTAAGATTTTTATCCATTATTCCCAGCTGAGTATGATGAGTATATTTCCGGGATATCGCAAAACGACTTGTTCATGCCAGTGGTGACTTTAGAACGATCCAGCCCTTACAAGGAAAGAGTACTACGGGAACTCGGCAAGCGGGATTGCCAGAGACTAGAATACAAAGACGAAATGGGAGAAAAAGTACTGGCGGCCAAAGTATGCATGTTATCCTTTTCCTGGCCGTTGATATTCTGCATGTCGTGTTCTATTACCTAGATATTCCAGGCTCCCCTCTGTTTACCGAGATCTTTCCTACCGGGGGGAGGGGGGTAAATTAAATTTATAGTATAATCATTTTAAAATAATATTAATATTCTTTTAAAATATAAATATATTTTTAATATATTATTCAAAGTTTAATATATAAGTAAAAAAAGAGTTTAATTTTTATTAAAATTAAGTTTTCTTTTTTTATTTTTAACTTAACTATTTATTAGTTAATTTTTAATTTAATTATTATTATATATAAAGTTTATAAAGTTATAAAGTTAAGGAAATATAGAAATTTTAATTTTTTATTAACTTATAAAATTTAATATTAATAAATTTAAAGATTTTAATATAAGAATGGAAATTCACACACCTAAAATTAGAAAGTACACACCCTCCCTACTATTCAGCCAATTAAAGTATAAAACCTTAAAGTCCTTATAACTTCAATAAATAAATATTCTTTATAATTTTAAAGGCTATAAATAGGGTGGGTTAGTCCTTTAAGAACTTAAGTTATACCTACTAACCCTACTTATAACCCTTTACTATACTTTATACTTTAAGGCTCACCCCCTTCACCCTAGCCGACCTTTTTATAGAAAAAAAAGTCTATATAAAATACTTCTTAATTAGTAGATAGATGTGTACCTTCCGATTAAGAGTGTATAAATTTCTATTCTCTTTAATATAATATTAAAACTTAATATAATATTAACCCCTTAATAGATTTTATTTATAATAGTATTTTATTAGTTTTATACTAGTATTTAGTTATAATATCTAGATTTTATTTAAATGTTGATTTTTGATATGATTATATGCCTATGTTAGGGACCCCCCCTCCCCCTGGTAGGTTCTGTATACCGGCTCCGCTCCACACCCCGGCCCCTGGTGCTCTCTTCTGGCCGGACAGCTATGCCTGTATGCTCATTCCGAACGAGACGGCCGCCTAGGCAATGACGCGCTCTTACATGTGATTTCGGATCCAGGTCCATTTCCCATCCTAACGACCGAAGTGCGTTCGCTTGGTGCCGAGGTTTGACTGAGGCACGCGGATGGCTTGGCCTAAATGAAAGCCCTATGCTTGTGTTTTTACCAGCGGTCGAAATGGCTCATGCATGCAAGAGTTCGGAAACTGTAGACACGATGTCTGTTCCCGAAGGCGTGATACAGGTGGCTATGTAAGTGTCTACCTAGGTACCCATGGCAACCAACAGTCGGCCCGACAACTTGCTGCATGTGGCGACAGGCGTATTGTGTGAGTGATCTGCATTTGATCAAGAACTGGCCTAATTCGGTTGAAACGTTCCAAGGTTTTCCCCGTGAGTATCAGACGTTCTCTTTCCTTCTCTTCCAAGGTTCAGTTGGCCCCACCGACTCCTAACAAATAATTCATCCATCACTAGTAGTCCTGGTCAGAGTCTCCCCTGCTTTGTCTCCTTCTACTTTTAATGGGTTCTGGTACCTTAATCGGTATGAGTTCTTTTCCGTACCTAGGTACCTTTGAACCAAGTCTAACACGGATTGGGCAGCCCAGGGTCGCTGGCAATTGTGGGATAATCCCAATATGTACATTTTACTACTAGTAGTGATCAGTCAGAATATCCTGTAAGCCGTGCAGGTGCTACCTTATTGAAAAGATTAGGTCAGCTTATACCTTATAGTTGTTTTTGACGCTATCGGCGTTTTTTCACACTGCCTCTGTTGTTTTGATGCTGCCTTAAACATTTGGACACGTCAGTGCACGCTCCCTATGCGGTTGAAGAGGTGTCATAAAACTGAGAACATCCAAACTTGGGCCCTTGGGTGCTAGGCTAATAAGTGCACATCTATTGGCAACCATATATGTATCACCGTAGCTATCACTGGCGCATTATCTAGATTTACTATTACTAGTATTTACGTCAGGAGGACATCTGGAAGATTGGTGGATTCCCCAACAACCTTAGTTCCATCCCAGAACCTAAGTACCTAGATATCAGGTGGCATGAAGCCATGTTGATAGGTATCAACAGCGTCGTCTTACATTTTGTCTATCGTCCGAAGGTGAACATGCATATTTGCCTCGTGATGGGTAGAAAGCTTAACTACCCCAAGGTGACGGCATGGAATAGTTGGACTGGAGTGCTTCGAGAATCTTCAGGTTGTACAGAGCAGGGCTAACCCATGACGGGTAAATCACTAGCGCTGCCGGCGGATCGATTGTCACAAGATCTGGTTCATAATAAGCCTCGGCATGCAGCCACCGGAGCTGCCAAGTCATGTCTTGACCCCAAATGTTTGCGTGGGCAGTGGGTAAGTAACAGGCGATCTTAATCATCCCTAGTTGAGCTTCTTGGGACATGGGCACCCAATCGCATTGGAGTAGGACGAATCGCTTCGTTTTACCCTCCTAGAAACATCCCAACACCTGCCTGCGGGCCCGGAATGTAACCGAGTACCGTCTCATGTCTCTCCCAGTTTTTCCCATGTGGCCCTGAGTTGGGCAAGTGAAACGAGTGGTCGGTGCTCATGTGAGATTGACGCCAGTTAGTTCTTTCCGTACCGACGTCAATGAAATACCAGAGTGGCCGCTCCTGACTGAGGAACTTTTTCCACCCTAACCGCAATGCTGTTCATAACCCCACTCGGTTTTCTCAGCTGGGCATTTTGCGCAGTCTCTGTGGCCACCTTTAGGAAAGGCCATTTGACAGATCAACTACGCTTTGCTCCTCCTCCTCCTACAAGAGGGTGCACACAGGAGTCGGACCTCTGGATTTTCCCCACCTGGTTCGGCCGGCCCCCTCCAGTCCACCTCTCGCCAGTCTTCAAAAAAGTCGCCACATCCCAGGTCTACTGACATCACTCCAATATCGATCCACAATAAGGAGCACACCCCGCGGCACTATTAGCGATGGAGGACTACGACTTCATCATAATAGGTGCTGGTGCATCGGGCATAAACGCCGCCCACAAGGTCCAGACAGAATTTCCCAATGCCAAGTACACCATACTCGAGGCCCGGGACACGATTGGCGGCACTTGGGACTTCTTCAAATACCCCGGCCTCCGCTCTGATTCTTATCTCACGGGCTTTGGCTTCAGATGGCGGCCATGGAGCGAGGAGAAAGAAATTGCCGATGGGGCTACGATACAGAAATACCTCCAAGAATCTGTTGAGTATGCGGGTATCGACAAGCACATTCAGTTCGAGCACAGAGTCGTGGGTGCTCACTGGTCGTCGGCTGAGAACCGATGGACTGTCGAAGCAGAGGTGGGCGATGGCGAGGAGAGGAAAGAATTCCGAACCCAATATGTCCTCACATGCAGCGGATATTACGACTACAAGACACCCTTGCAAGCTGAAATTCCGGGGATATCAAACTTCAAAGGCACCGTTGTCCACCCTCAATTCTGGCCCGAAGATCTCGACTATTCTGGGAAGAAAGTGGTAATCATCGGCTCTGGTGCGACTACCATCACAATTCTGCCAGTACTTGCGAAAACAGCAGCGAAGGTTACAATGCTTCAACGGAGTCCGAGCTACGTGATGCCACTGCCATCGGCTCCGGGTCACATATTTGCGCTACGCAAGTTACTGCCGAAGAGAATGGCCGACACGATCAACTTCTGGAAGGATGTCCTCTTCCAGACGATCCTCAAGACTTTCTGTTTCACTTTCCCACAATTCGCAAGGAAGATGCTTATCAGGGCAATGGCAAGGGAGCTTAAGGGCTCAGGAATCCCCGTCGACCCGCACTTCACCCCGAGATACGCCCCATGGACGCAGCGGCTATGCGTTTGCCCAGACGGCGACTTCTACGACGCGCTGCGGGGCGGCAATTGTGAGGTAGTCACTGACCACATCGACACGGTGACTGAGTCCGGGATCAAGACCGAGTCAGGCAAGACCATCAACGCCGATATTATCGTCACGGCGACGGGACTCAAGCTCCTGATACTCGGCGGCGTCGACTGCACCGTCGACGGGCAGCACTTCAATATCGCGGAACGGTTTGCCTGGCGCAACTTCATGCTCGAGGGCGTACCCAACATGGCTATGGTCATCGGCTACACGGACATGAGCTGGACGCTGGGAAGCGACGCGTGCCTGCGGCTGCTGATGCGGGTCATCCACCACATGAGGAGGATAGGCGCTGTCGCCGTGAGGCCAGTTGTTCAGAACAGGGAGGCGATGAAGGCCGAGCCGATCATCAGCATGAAGTCCACTTATTTCGTGGTCGCGCAGGACAAGTTGCCGAGGAAGGCTGGGGTGGACCCCTGGAACGAGCGAAAGGGGTACATATCCGAGTCCTTGCTTGCGAAGTTCGGCACAATTGGGTCTATCGCAAAAGGACTACAGTTCACTGCGGGCCCTGGAGAGGGGAATGGTAATTGGAAGAAAGGGAGTGCAAACGGATCGGTGAATGGGATGTTGAACGGGATGAAGGCGAATGGTCGCACCAACGGGCACGTAAATGGTCGCGCAGCTGGGCATTCCAAGGTGGAATAATGGATTGTAGAGAGTTCGCAGCCTTCTAATGATGTTGAGCTGAAGCTATTGGAGCCTTTGTCCCCAAGAATTTGCCAGCCCTCGGGTCCCTGGGTACTTGCGTCTTCGCAAGGTGTGTGTCAACCCGTCTCATTGTATGAAAAGTTGGAGTCTATCGAGAGTCGTCTGGAGAAATTATGCTCGAAGCTCAGTAGAAACGCAGATTTCAACATTCCGTTCTTCTGAGGTCCATGACTTGTTAGATGTGAGTTTGCACCCGTACCCGTCCTTTTCTCCTCCTCAACCATGCTCATAGTCAGCCGCGTCCATACATCCCTAAATCATGAACACAATGCTAATGGTGTAGCGCCATGGTGTAGCGTGAGACGACTCGATGCGAAAGCATCTTTCAAAAAGCTGCCTGAAATATCTAGACTGACATCACATCATTGTGATCGACGGCAGACGTTTGCGGCGACGGACTAAGAATCGGTGTGGTGCCATCCTTTGTCATTTTCTGCTGAGAAACTTTATCCCGCGGGCCCTACACCTAATAGCTACCTGTATAGGTTCATGTCTACGATATCCTCATAACGATGATCTCGTAAGAGGAAAATCATCTGATTTCATTCCAGTGTCCTGATCTGGCAATTCACAATGTCGGCAGCCCAATTGCGTAGGGACCAGCGCTATTACGGGACGTGCTTCGACTTCTACAGGCGAGGTGAGGAGTTCGACCCGTCTGATGCACGAACCGCGGCGGCAATCCGAGCCTGGCGGGTACCCCAGGCAGTTATTGTAGACGCGTACAATGTAGCAAATAATCAGGCATTGAGAGCGACCAGAGCCGCCCGTATTCGAGACACTTTGTTCGATCGAGACGGCAGAACGCGATTCGATGTTGTACAGGTAGCGGCAAGACAAGACCTAAACGATATGGCGGCGGCCTTGACCGATTTACAACAGCTTAAGACTCAGTTCGGAAACAATCTTGAATGTAAGTAAATTTCCCCGGTGTGTTTGCCTTCTCGGTGCTGGAAGCTTGAGCTCATATTACCAATTAGTCGTGAAAACCCTGGGAATTGGTGGTACGTATATTGTCTCCGTTGCTAAATACTTTGTACTTTCGAGGAGATCGATATGGGACCAATTAGACGAAATTCAAAGTTTGTGAGCCAGCCGCTCACATGCTGATACAGGATTTGGGATTGCTTCTCTATGGCGGTGGAGGGACGCCAATGGCGTCAGACGTGGGCGATCAGTCGTTAAAACTTTGTTGGTCAATACAAACGATCCTGGAGACACGCGGGCTCAGGACTCGATGACTAGAGAGAGATCCAAAACCATAGTAAGTGAAGTTTGTCTGTTTCATGAACCTAACAACCTCGTGACACTGACTGTGCATCGCCGTGGCTGACTGTTTTCGGACCCAAGTAGGAACTGGCACGGGCAAGGCACATCATTCAGCGCTTCCACGTTGGAAATTTCCTGGGCCAACAGGGCCAGAACTTGGACAACGACCCAAGAATTCTGATCACTGAGTTTGCAAGAAGAGGCGACTTGCATTTCCTACTCAACAAAGTCGGCCGTTACGTCTTTCGGGAACGCAGCAGGCCTCAGCCACACTGGCAGAGTGGATATCACGTTGAGGACGACGATGAAAGGGTGCCCAAAGCGGTCGTTTGGAAGATTTTTGACGGCGGTAAGTGATTGCTGCTCACTTCATGTCCAATTCCTTATCCTTCCTGTGCACTCCTGACTTTTGTACCGCCTCTACGTTTGGTTCTTTTTAAAAAACATTCACATGTCAATAGGCCCCTCTATGAAGCTCACATTAATTACTAGTGCTCACGGCGTGCATCTCAATGGCATATCCACCAAGGTCGCAGGTTGGGCCAGCGATGAATAGCACGGCTGCCGAAATCGGCCCATTGATGGAGGAGCAGATTCCCGCGCCTGCTGCACATGTGAACAAGCGCGATATTGTTCATTTCGATATGGACCATCAGAACGTTTTCATGCTGGACGAAGAAGACCGTCGACCAATTCCTTTCTTCCAAGTGAGTTTCCCCCTTGCAGGTCTTGCAGGTCCCCTGAGACATTATACTTGTAAAAACTTGAAAGAAGGGAAGGCGTGATAAGAGTTGTTTATGGACTTTCATTGGCGCTTTTGGCGATCAAGAGAGAACTCATTCTCATCGAGACAGAGCCATTTTAAGTAGTATATTGGTGACATGTGTAAATGTATCACAGCTGACCAGGGAATCCTTAGGTAGCAGACTTCGGCCTCTCGCACACACCTGATGAGACCCGCAGCGACATCCCAAGAGCAGGCCCCCCATACAACATGGCGCAGAAAGTTGAGATCTGGGGCAATCGAGTTTTAGGAAAGGATGGTTGGAATGTACCGGTAAGTACTAAATCGAGAGTTGGATAATGGCGAAATTTCCGCCTTACAAATCTGTAGCAACAGTATTGACGCTAGGATGCAGGAGCAATTCACCACAGACTGGGACAAGGTGAGAGTACAGCAGGACCCATTCTCACAAGACTACCGAACAACCCCAATAAGCATAATTCTTGATCCCACCACTTCTGCTGGCAACTACAGTGACTGGTCAAATATTTGGCAAATGGGAATGGTGAGCATTAGTACAGGGCAAGTCACGAAACGACATGTTTGCTGACAACACGGAAAAGCTTATATTCTGCTGCATGACCGTCAGACTTCCTTACTTTCCACCTATGGCCGCGCAGGACGCACAGATCCAGAACATTTGGACGTATGGGAGCGAAGTTGAGCAGCAAATATACAGGGATGTATACGGAGATGGGCTCTGCGGGCTGGTGGCTAAGTGCCTAGCAGTCAGGCCCAGCGACCGGCCGACGCTTCAGGAGCTCCGCACAAGTTTAGACTTCCTAAAACCTGCTGGTTTGACTGATACCGACAGGGCTTGGGCGACGAGATTCTTCGGTCTCCCACCGGCTCCGAGAACGACACCGCTGGCGGAGGCTCTCGGCTGAAGTACGACAAACTGCTTCCGCTAACTTCAACATAGAGGGTTGGACAACATGCATACCCTAGGGTAGACAATATACTCAAATAAACTTTTTCTCCCTTCTCAACTTTATGTGTTGAGGTAAGCTGCAAGGTACTCACTAGGCAATTGACCCCTCAAACAGACCTTTCGAGACGCGTGCCTGAATGAATCCCGAGGTCGAGTTCCACAAGTGGTAACGCAAACCTTTGCCGCATTTTACAGAATCAAGTAATGATGAGTATTTGTCGTCAATGTAGAGCTTCCATGAGCAGATAAATTCACGACGGATGGATTTCTCAAAGCACAGGCGTTTTCAAATACTAATGTGTCTCAACCAAACAACCTTGGCTGGTGCCTTCTACAAAAGCAGTTCAAGGGTGCTTGCTGCTTGCCTACCTACGGCACAATCATGCAGGTCTCCCTCAGAGTCGATCTTGAAACCCTGGTTTTTCCTCGATTGTCTCCTGGCCTTCGTGCCGCCTTCGCGTTGCAGTACGACCCTCGGATGTGTGGACTCCTTGTTGGCCCCCATGTCACAGTCCGTGGGCTCCTGGCGCAACTGGGCTTCATCAAATTCCTATCTCAAATCAAAACATAAAAGCGATAAATAGAGCTCTATGTATGTACTGTGCTTAGCAATGCTGAGTCAAGTCTAATGTTGTCTTTTCTACTCCCCGGTCACCAGGCTGTGTTGGTGCTGCCCCTGGCATGTTTGCTTCCAAACATTTATTCAGTATGGTCTTCTGACCAAGTGATATTTTGGAATTTCACATTGGTTGGATCTATGAACATGCCATATGATAGCTTATCATACCATATGTCTGGTTTAACAAACCCGAGAATGTGCTCCATGTGCTTGAACTGAAGCCCACTGGATTCGATGTACCCTAGGGCTGACGAGCTTCCACAACCGAATGCCACAAAAAATGCATTAATCCGGTGCACCTTTCTAGCCACAGGTTGAGGCGATGGAAATGTTGCCTCATTGCCCCGCGCCGCCCAGCGCTGAGTGACATTGAATGCATCGAGGACGTTCCTCGGCCAAGCATGATAAGCACCTTTGATCACAGTACCAAATCGACCAAATGTATGGTTCTGGATGATTATTATCGTACATTCACCCGTCAAGCTTTCTTTCCTTGGTACTAATTTTGTGGTAGCAGTGATCTCTTGGGATATGGCCAGCACAGTTGAGAGCTCACGAAACCAATCGCACAGGGGAAAGACGATCAATCTAGGCACGAGGCATGATTTTCTCGATAAACGCTGACAGGAACAGGAATTTCGCTTGCGATAATGGCAATTACTATCGCTATGTCTCCATAGCACAGAAATTAAATAAAGTAGAATAAACGTTCACAGCATCTGAATCGACATGATTGCCACATTCCCACATTCCCAGTCCTAATGTTCCCAAATTTCCCGATGTTCCTGAGGTCATGGCACGCCGCCCTTTCTCCGCGATAAACTTGGTGGATTACACCGTTGTAGGTCAAAAGAAAAAAGGAACGCTGGCATGGAATGCCTCGTCAAGCCCGGGGCTTTTGAATAAATTCACAGCCCTTTAGCGGAATTGGCCACCACCGTTGCAGCGAGTCAGGGGGATGGAGCTCTGCTTCTTGATGCAGGCAGTAATGGCACCACCAACCCAGGAGACACCCTCGTAGGAGCCCTCCTCATGAGAGTCAGCCATAAAGGTACCGGTCTGCTTGAGAGAACCAGGGCAGCCCTGGAAAGTACGGCCGTACTTCCGGTTGGTCCAGGGGCGAGTGATAACAACACCGGTGTAGCCGTCATCGACAGTGCCGCGGATGAGGTAGCCCTGGGTGGTGGTCCAAGTCTTCGTGTAGTCAACCTTGAAGGTGGCGCCGAGGCTGGCCTCCAGCTTGCTGAAGTCATAGGAGCCACCAACTGTAATGCCGTTGGATATCGCGTAGGACTTGGAAATGGTGATGTCGATACCCTTGCTGCCGACACCGATGACGACGGGGGACATCTGCACGTCCCAGTCGACGAAGCGTTGCTGCGTGTCGACAACGTACTGGAAGTCGGACTCGCAGCCACGCTTTCCGAGGTCGAGGTCAGTGTGGTTGACAGGAGTTTCAGCAAGGCCCTCGCCAGACTTGATGAAGTCCCAGTCAATCTCAGGAGTCTCGGCGGCGATGCCCTCAGCCTTCAGGAGAAGTTTCCAGGTAGCGTCCGTAATAATGGCAGCTAGATCGCACGTGGGAAATCAGCAAGACTGAATACCAGAGACCTTTCAAGGCTAACTCACTGCGGCCACCGGCTCCAAAAACAATCATCTCTCCATTGCGGAGGTCTCGGTCGATGGACTCGGTACCGTTGAGGCTATCGAGGGCGACATCGCGCTCGTCGATAATGGGGGCCGGAGCGGCGCTGACTGCAGCAGCGACGGCCGAGATGAGGGTGAGCAGGCGAACAGAGACCATTTTGACCAGGAAGACCAGAGTATATAAGCAGAGGAGAATGGGTAGTTGAGGATGAGGGATGACTTCAGGAGAACTAGATCCCATCCAGTGGAAATCTAGAGGGCCTTTATACAACACGGAAGAGCACCTCAACTTGTTGTTTTCCAAGTCATGAGACAACTGGTTTCGCTTCTATTCCGTATAGGTCCGAGGAGATACATGGCGCCTTCATACTGTGGGTCATGAGATAAGCTTGAACAATCACGTCAATGATCAGCATCTTGGCACTCCCTCTCGAGCCCCCTTCTCTAATCTGAGCCTTTGGCGATGCTACATTCTTCATCCAACGATAGGTGACTAGACGAGCACCTTACCGGCAAGCACCAATGCAATGTTCCCGCACAATGGCCCACTCCGAACCTTGTCATTGGGTGGGCCAACATAGGCAGATTTGGGGTCCGTACCCAGTACATTCAGGGGTATCCGTTCTTTATTCTGGGGTGATATCTAAAAAAAGGCATTCAAGAGAACCTGTGTGGCATGTTGTCATTGTGATTCGACCCAGGAAGTTGTCCTCCAGTTTGTGTCACCGTTCTGAACTTCTGAATTGACGTTAGCGGCCCCATCAATTGATACCACACGACTCAGCGAACGTCACGGGAAGACTGAGCGGTCGGTCAACTTCCCCCAGATAAAGGATTCGCAAATTTCCAGCGAAACAGCATGTCGAAAAAAACATCCGCAAAAGGCACTAAGATTGCGGAGTGCGACGTCGTGAGGGATAAGTAAAATGATACATCGTATCTAAAAGACTGTGCACACCTCAATGGTGAGGAAACAGTACAAGTTTGTTACGAGATATCATTATCAACAAGCTCAGCCTTCAACTTCTTGGTCTGACATGTGCACTTCTTGTTTCTCAAGTCGAAGATTTAATTGTATTGGCCTCCCATCCATTTCAACTCATCTCTAGCCACCTGCGAAATCATCTTTCCAACCTCACTCATTCCTCTTGACTCTATTTTTCGTCTTCATCCAGTACACGGCTTTTCCCCCCAACATTCAACCAAGATGCAGATCTCCACGCTCGCTACCATGGCGGTTCTGACCACCGTGTATGTTATCGCCTCCACATGATCTTCATTAACGCCCACCAGCATACTGACCCGACGACAGTGCGTTTGCAAAGCTCCACAGCGCGGCTGTCTGCGTCCAGAACAGATCTTACGGCAGCACTGGCAACGGCACGCCTTATGGTCTAGCCTACGGCTCCTACACGCAGTACGAGATCGACGCTGCGGCTACCAAGTGCGCCTGCACCATGTACAAGGCCCGTAACACTGGCAACGAACAATGGGACAAGTGCCCTGATTGCACCTTCGATGGTCTCCAGTGCATTTCCAACGGCTGGCACATTGGTGGCGATGAGGTACGTCGTAGCCCAACTTTCTGTGAAGCAGGATGAATCGCTGATTAATGCTTTGTTCCAGTTCGACTACTACTGCGAGGAGAAGTGCGGCGCCGAAGGATCCGAGGCCAACTAATGGGTTAGATACTGGGGTCGGAAATGATCATGATTAGAGTTCGAATGGCTTTGAGTACCCGTACTTGACAGTATCGTAGTGCAACTTGGTGTACCTAGGTAGTTTTCTTCTAGACATACTTCCTGTCACATTTACTGGGACGGCATAATCGATTTTAATTCAAATGCACTTCTTTCTCTGTTTATCGGGCCTTTGTTGTATTTCGTATCGGGGCATGCCCAATAATTCTTCATCAGAGCCTACGCAGGAGGCGAAGGGCGTGCAGAAGACCCTGTAATTCCACGCGACCTCAAATCCTGTCGTCAAACAAGCTTTCGTTCGGCAAGTCCCGAGCTGATGCGTGGTCGTACCTGCTCGAATTTACAGGGATCTGCATGCCGCCGCGGCCAGTCCACGCCACCGACGCTCAGCGTGGGGCACCCGTGGGGTCGGGAGTCTAGATCACAGCAGAACAAGCTTCGAAGCTGCTCCCCGTCGTTAATCTCGCCCACGTGGTCATCTGCAAACTTGTCTTGGCACAATCAAGCGAGATGGGATCTCCTCAAATGTTAACAATAGTTGAGCGGAGTCCACTGACAATGACTCAGCGTCGGGATTGCCGGTGCCCGGTCATGTACCTTTGGGTGTAAACGGGGAAGAAAGACACATCCCCAAGCTCACTAGTCATGGCACTGCGGTGAGGGATTTGGGTGTGGATCTGATCCATCGGTTTGCTGCGACGATCCCCCTCGCCTGATAACTCAATACGAACGACCGGCTAACGTCTGATACACGGCATTCAACTTTTCCAATCACGCGTGCAGTGTTCCTAAGTAAAAACGCTATGAACTCCCGAGAATCTCACTGCCCTTGGAATAATACTCGGGGTCTACCCATTCCTGTATTGAGTATCTGAGAGAGCCCATATTTCAGATAGCCAGATAAATACCTAACTGATGCTCCAAAATGGCAAAGTGGTGTTGTGTATGCTCGAATGGAATTACCAAAACGGGACACATGCCAGAGGGCAGGGCTTTGAGGCTCGATATAGATGCTGTAGCCCAAGAGCCTGAGGTGGAGACAACCAAGCTTTTCAGGGGGGCTTGGATCAACGATCTCGCTGAACTCAATCTATCCATCTGAACTTAATCAAGAAAACAATGAACCTGTCAGCCTGAGTCATGCCGGTACAGAAGTGGCTAGGCACCTGCTCATTGATGCCTGTCCCCTGAGAGAACAGGATGAGTACCGCGTGGAGCCGTCTGCCCAGTGAGGTTAAACTTAACTTTAAAACGTTAAACACGTGCAGGTGTAAATTCAAGCTGCCGTACAGAGAATCTCGTAAATGGTCACGATTCGTTCATATTGTTACGTAATGGAAATATTGTTACAGAACAGGCCATTTGGCTCAGAACTAATAACAGGAATGAAAACAGTCGGTGGCTCGCTTCAAGAAGCCCCGAGGACGATGTCCCTCTTGCAGTTGGGAACCAGATGGCTACCTCGTACCAAGATTTGCCAGAAACTCATGTTAGAGAGAGTCTCTAACATTTTTTCGTTTTTTTTTTTTTTTTTCGTTGGTAAAGAGCAATGATTGTGGCTCAGGTAGCGTTTGCACAAGGATGAGAATGCTTGGGAATACTTACACAAGGTGTTTTCTTTTCTTCTTGAGTCAGTGAGCATCAATCTCAGAGTCATATCCATTAGCTTTGAAGACGTGCAATGATTGGTATTTTAATGTGAATCCGATCACAAGGTAAAGCTTTATTTCAAACCCTACCATTAGCTACTACTGCAGAGCACTTAAGTGTTCCTGCTCCGAACTCCGGCGAGGTCGCAGTCCTGGAGCTCAGTTGGCTGCATCGAGCGTGTTCATTTTTGGTATGTTGAATCTTCATGATGCTTGTTCAAGTCTATCTAGGTATCCGTGCGTGATCCAGAAGGATGCAGACAAGTGTGCGTTCCTAACACTCAAGTGCTATCGGTTGCCGCAGTGATAGCTGTCGCCAAAACGGTGATGATGCAGGACCTGCGTATTCCGCGGTGGTCTAATACTATATTTGCCTGCGTTTCTGGGCTTGAGTCTGTGGTACAGGTGGCTCTAAAAATATTTTTGTATTCAGCGATTTCATAAGAGCGGACATCTGGACAGCAAGAGATGGTATTGGAATCGATGACGGAAATGGCTCCCAAATTGGGGATGTAGGTACCTACTACCTAGGTACATAGTTAGTAGGTATAGGCAAGGCCTTTGTCCTGCCTGTCATACAAGGCAACCCCAATTGGAGCTGCGGAGGTGTACATATGGGCAAATGAGTCACGGCGGATGCATGGAATGTACTACTATGCCGTCGCAGCGATTTAAAATCGCCACTAGGGCCTCAGTGGTATCTTTCAGGCTATGTTAGAAATTTCTGGTGTTAGGGGCAGTGCGTATAATACAATTATTGGATAACCGTAGGATAACTGCGATTAATGGCTAAGTTACCGTAAATCACTGAAAGTCAGACGAGGCAAGTGTTGAATCTCACACACCTGGTTCCGTTGTAAATCAATCTGACATGGAACGTCGCGTGCAGTGCCTTAATACAATGATGAACGACCATAGGTCCAGCCGTTCTGAAAAGAAAAGCAAAATGCATCTTGAACAATCTATAACCGTTCATATTTTGAACCGTCGGCTAAGTCGGTGGACCGGTCTACACACAACCCCACCAACGCACATCATTTCTTGTATATATAATATATTATTATTAATTCTACATAAATTCTAAAAATCTATATTAAATACATAATATTAGTTTATATTAATTATATATAATAAATTCAAAGTTATTTTATAAGTATTAATATTAATAATATTAAATTAAATAATATAAGATTTATATTTTAATTAATAATTAAATATATTAAAATAGTTTATAAAAATAAATTACTTTATTTAAATCTTTATATTCTATTTATATTTAAAAATACTTTATATATAAAAAAAAAATACGTTAATATTTTTAAAAGAATTATTAAAACTAGAAATTTCTTTTAAAAGTTTCTTTACTAAATATAAGAAAGATTTTTATAAACTTAAAATTATTATAAGAAAATACTTATTAATAATATATAGACTAGACTATTTATATTTTTAGTTCTACTACTAAGTTAGAAGTAAATAAGTAGGGTACTAAAGGGACGAAATATAATATATGTTTTAAAGATTAGCTTATTAATAATATATACTATTTATTATATATAGAAAATCTATTAAAATTTAAAATTTAAAATTTAAAACGTTTCTATTTATAGAAAGTTAATAGAATTAATTATTAAGAATTTAAGAAAAGTAGGATAAATTCCCTACTTTTATTTTTCTTAAATCTTTAATAATTAATTCTAATAAATTCTTATAAATAAAAGTATTTAAAATATAGATAAATATTATAATAATATATAGTTTTATAATAGAAATTAATAATTATTATATGTAATAAAAATTAAAATTAAAATTTAATATCTTAATTAATTTCTTAATTAATTATTAATTATTTAATTAAAAAAGAAAATATTAAAATTTAATAATTTATTTTTAATTTATAATAATATTTATTAGTTATTTAATTTTTTTCTATAATAAATAAAAAATCTAGTATTTAATATTAGTAAATTTATTATTATAAGATTTTTATAGAGTTAAATAAAGTATATTAAAAATAGACCTTTTTAGTGGGAAATATGTATGCGTTAGTAGGGATGTATGTAGACCGGTCCACCGACTTATTTTAGGGATCACAATAGAGCATTTACCTGGGTTGCAAGTGCCGGATGATTGTAAAGACGGAGAAGCTCAGCCACGTGTTTGACGAAGTCCACCAGGTAGCAGACGTTTGCGGCGATGGATCGGGATTTCAAACACACATTCCTTTGTCTACACAATTGCAAATACTGGGACTCACCGTCACCAAAGGCCTCATTTACTAATAGCGGCATAACCATAATTTTCTCTCGTGATTCAGGATTCGCTTCTAACAATTATGCCTTGTGAATGCGTTTAAGTGACTAGGCTAATATTATCATGGATCAGAACCAGGTGCAGCTGGTCGCTCTACTTAGAAGCCAGAAATCAAGTGGCGTACGGTTCGAGTGCTACAGACAGGGTGAAACCTTCAATATAAGAAATCCGAGAATTCAAGAACGAATAAGGAATCGCCCCGTACCACTGCAGCAATATCAAATAACAACAGCATATGATACAGCCAGCAACAATACTTTACTCTGGGACAGACTCTACCGCCAGATCATCCAAGAGGAGTTCAATTTAGTAGAGAACCCCACCCCTAATATTCGAGACATCGCAGAACTCAGGGATCCAAATGATCTCAACCAGGCCCTTGCCAATTTTAGAAACCTGCAGAGAGACCATGGAAACCGACTCAAATGTCAGTAATCATTCTAGTTATGTGTGAAGCCTTTTTTCTCGGAGTCATAAATTAATGAGTTCTCTCACAGTCATCAAAACTCTCGGTATGGGTGGTGCGTAATATCTAGAAATGAGGTGTAATACCTGATCCTTCATACCTCAAGATGCACTATTCAATTTGATCATGACTACTCCCGAAAGCTCAAGTCTCACGAAATTGACACTGACGTCGAAATGCAGGACAGGGGATTGCCACTTTATGGGAGTGGAGGGCTTCTGGTGCTCCCGACAGGATCAAGAGATCAGTGATCAAATGGGCAATACCGAATATTTCGAACCCTAACAATAATCGGGCCCAAGCTGCACTGACAAGAGAAAAAAGCGTCCTTATCGTGAGTTGAGACACACTGTCATATACCCAGTTCAGTCCATCCATAGCACTCTATGCACACTTCCGGCGTCGGTCATAAGACTCGCTGACGACTCTTCCCCCCTTTCCCCCTTTAGGACTTGGGCCGAGCAGAGCACATCGTACAACGCTTCTCTCTTCAAAACTTCTTCGGCCCCGCGATAGGATCTCCTGTTGACAACGACCCGACGACGATAATTACAGAAGAGGCTAAAAGAGGCGATTTATACTCGTTCCTTTGTAAGGTTGGTCGCTATATCTTTAGAGAGGATACCCGCCCGCGCCGAACGACGGCAAATCCATTCAGGGTTGAGCCCAGAGAAGAACTCATACCTAGGGCCGTTGTTTGGCAAATATTTCACTGCCGTGAGTCTTGGCTGCATTTCAACCCTTCGTGTTCATGTTTCCCTTTTTCTCTAAATTAACCCTTATACCTTTCCCCTGCCCAGGCTCGGATGGATTAGTACTGACGCATCAGATCTTTAGTGGCCATGGCGGCCATATCAATGACATATCCTCCAAGACAACAAGCACCTCCACAAATAACTTCCGTCCACCCTGAATTTGGCGGGCTGCTGAATGAGGATCTTCCGTATGCAAATCTCCCTTCCTCTGCTCCTCTTCCATCATCTTTTTGGGTGTTCCGGGTTACGTTATCTTCGAAGCTCGTGGCAGGTAGTTAACAGACACCAGAGTGCCAGGCAATCCAGGAAATTATAGACATGACCTTGTTCATTTCGATCTCGAACCACAAAACGTCCTCGTATTCGATCCAAATGATGCGCATCGGGGGATTCCTGTTTTCAAAGTAAGTGCTCTATCGTCTCTTGCCTTGACTCTCAACATCTCGGCACTACCATCCGACACCATTGGTTGGGCGACAGTCAACTCCGCATTCCACGTACACCCCAGCGCCGTGAAAGAAGACTAAATGTAGATGATGGCAGGCAGCGGACTTTGGTCTGGCGATCACAGCGAACCAGACTAGAGGAGGACCTTCAAATACTATGCAGACACTACTGAATAGACCGCCTTACAGTGCACTCGATGCATTCGAACTTTGGAGAACACGGGTTCGTGGGAAGGATAGCTATTTTTTGCCGGTAAGCTGCTAGAAGGTTGTCAGGCAGAGTGGTCGTCAAGTCCGCTCCATGGATCACGGAGATGCCTAATCATTCTCGGATATAGGAGCAATTCACGTCGGAATGGGACAGAGTCAGCCAGTACACAGACCCGTTTACCGGCCCCCCGGTGATAAGTGAAATCTTTAACCGCAACACAGTTGCCGGTCACTATGGAGAATGGTCGAATGTGTGGCAGATAGGCATGGTAGGTTACAGGCGTGGAATCTTGTGATGCCACAGCCTTGAGCCACTTGCTAACCAGAATACAATCTAGATCGTATGGTGTTGCATGACGTGTCAAAACCCTTTGAAACCCGTCATGGCCGTGCCTGGGGATCGCGAAGCTGGTACCCGGTGGACTTATGGGCATCCTATCAAGTCGATTCGCTATACAAGCCAATATGGCAACGACCTTTGCGACCTGGTGTCTCGGTGTCTGTCCGTTCTTCCTTCTGACCGGCCGACGATTCGGCAGCTAAGGGACCAGTTGAATAACCTGCGACCGCCTCACATAACCGCTGCAGACCGAGCCTGGCTTACGCGGTTTACTAGTCATCCTTCACGGCCCAGCGCAAGACCTTTGGATAGGGCATTCTTCTAGCGCATCTCGACACGTGCTTCTACAAGTCGGATCAGACCAATTGTCGGGATAAAGCTTTCAGTAAAAGCCTGACTATCAGCAGACAATGATTCTCTATACATGTCCGGGAGCCTCAGGTCTTGGTTCAGCACCTGGGCAGTGCCTACGGGTTGTATTAGTAGGACGGTCATGAATATACGTACTCCATCCTCCTAGCCTTCAAAATTGTCTGTGCGGCACGAGGCTGAGGCCATGTTCCCACGTATTCTATGCTCTCTGCACTGTTATTAGCATTGAGTTTTCTTTTTCTTTTTTTTAAGAAAATAGATAAACATTGCCAGTGGGTCTTGGACGTTTACCACTGTATGAAGGCACCACATACGTTTTATATGTACGGGGATTAGAAATGAAACCACGCTAATTACCGCAGGTTCGAAGCTCGTCGTAGAAAGAGTCCCCGTTGTTAGATGTGCACTATAATCTTCTTCAGCTAGAGGCAACCTTGGAAGTTATTGAATTCAATCTATGGCCCTGTGGACATACTGTTGTTATCAACCAAACTCCAGCGCTGCTCACTTCCAGAACTCCGGCCATCGCTCGGGCGTATCATTTGAACCCAACAGAGCCTGTGAACGCAAAGCCATTCCAGACATTCATACTTCCTCCTTGCTCCGCTGTCCAACGACGCCGCCTCCACCATCACAAGCCCTCTCCCCCATGTCCCTCTGCTCCTCAACCCGTCGCTCCATCTCCAGCTTCCTATCCCGCAGCGCGATGCAGAACCTCGACCCGGCACGGATCCTCTCGCCCTTCCATATGAAGATGAAGGGGATGATGCACACCAGACAGCTGAGCCCGCCGAGCAGGGAGCACGCCCCCGAGATGCCGAGGCGCCGGAACATGGGCGTGCAGGCGAACGGGAGGACGGTGCCGAGGACGGATCGGGTGCACGAGGCTGCCGCGTTGGCGGACGCGGCGAAGATCTCGTAGGCGTCGGTGATGTAGTTGAGCTGCATCAGATGTGAAAGTCAGCCAGCCAGCCACGTAAGAACATTAATCATAGCGGCGCATGAGTGGGAGACAGTACACATACCAATGCCATGAATATCAGCTGGAAACCCATGCCGAACGGTATACCAGCCAACATGGGCACCCAGAACGGGACGTCCTGCCTGCTCGCCCACCCAAGCCAGAACAGGCTGATGACAAACAGCGGCCCGCCGATACAGGCGAGCGGGACCCGGCGGTACTCCTCCTTCCTGGTCCACGGCCTCCCCTCGCGCTGCGCCTTCTCGAGAAACGCGTCCCACCCGAAGAACACGGGCAGCGCGCAGATGGCGCCGGCCCCGATGGGGAGGAAGCAGAGCCCCTCGGCGCCGGGGCTCAGCCCGTAGACGCCCTGGAAGATGATCGGGTACGCCTGGAAGGTCATGTAGAAGATGCCGTAGCACAGCGCGAGGTAGAAGCACGTCGCCGAGACTATCAGCTCGAAGAATAGCATTCGTACGGGGCGGGTGAGGACGCGCACGGCGAGCTGGCGCAGGTCCGCGGCCTCGAGCTCGTGCGGCGCGACGACGTTGGCCTTTGGGTCCTGCTTGCGGATCTTGCGGGCCCGCCGGACCAGGAGGATGGGCCCGTACGTCTCTGGGAATAGTATCAGCGGGATCAGGGACAGCCCTGCGTAGATGAGGCCGATCCAAAAGGTCCATCGCCAACCGATTCTGGGAGAGCAGAAGCCGGATATGATTGGTGCGAAGAGCGGGCCGAAGACGGTGGCCTGGTCACAGAGGTCAAGGCTGTCAGCGAGGGCCGGAAGGCTCCAATTCGGCTGCCGGTACTGGGTCACAGAAGGAATAGGGCTTACTGCAAAGAAGGACGACATTGCTCGTCCCCGCGTGCGATAGTCGCCGTAGACGTCTGCCATGATGCCTGCTACGAGCGCAATAGGGGCACTGGCGAAGATGCCGACCAGCAGCCTGAAGACGAGGAAGGCTGGCCAGTTTGGCGCAAGTGCGCAAGCCAGTGTCCACAGGCAGAACATGACAAAGGTCCCGACGATAAGGTACCGCCGACCGAACTGCTCGGACAATGGTGCCCACACTATTGGGCCTGACGATCGAAAAGGTTAGATGACAATCTTCAACCATCGCAGAACCGGGCTTAATTTACCGAAGATATATCCTACAGGAAAGTTTCCAGTCAGCGCCACAGTCAAGTACACACCAATGGACACTACATATCCAGTTCTTAGAACATACCGACAAGGAAGATGGCAATAGGTAATGTGCTTTGCATTTGTGAGGTGACCCCCCACTCCCTCGTGAAATATGGAATGGCGTTGCTCGGTAGGGCGCTGCCCATCGTCGAGTTGACCACTGTCACCATGCTCGTGAAAACTATAAAAGCTTTCCTTCCCTGCGGCTCTTGTAAGTTCCTGCATTATGACTACAGAAGAAGACGGCGGCTTACCTTGGACCAGTTGTATGGGTTCTCGGGGTCGTTAGGCTCGAAAGCTATAATGCTCCGGTCATCACGGCCGGATGATATTGACCCATGATTATGTTGCGCAACATTATTGTCTGCTTCTTCCTCGCGATACCGAGATCTCGCGTCCTCATCGCCAGTCACACTAACGAACCGTTGTAGACGGCTTTCACCACCTTGAAACTGTTAGTCGGATTATTCACAAGACCAGCCCACTGCTTTAGGCAGCGTGACTACTTACGGCTGAGAGGACTGGCTTGGGAACCGGCGTCTTCGTTGCTGTTATTGCAATGCATTGTGCTGGTGCAAGCCAGGGACGGACGGCGTAGACGAGATGCGAGCTCCTTAATTGGTATCATGCAGTATCGGCGAATGTTATATGTGATATAGGGGGCGTCGGACCCATTTCAACGCATGAAGCAGGGGGCAAACACTACAAATCGAAATGTGGGCGGCGGAAAATGCCAGAGGCAATACTGTTGAATAGTGGAAAATGCCCGTGTTTGTTCATCCATGATGGTGGCTATTCGGCAGTTTACTAAGTGCATTGCCAGGTTGGGCGTGCCGATTGCCGCGGCCGTGAAGGTGGTTCCTACCCTCGGAGGGGCTGATGACTCGCCCTGCAGCTTGGAGGCGAGCCGCGACCCGTTGTAAAACCGGGCGTAACGTGAAAGAGGCCTTTTATTACCGTGGGTAAAGAAGCAACAGAAAGCAGATGATTGGGGGAGCAGTCGATCGTCCAAACTAAAAGTGCCCACCGGGCACTTGTCGCAGTGCAGTAGTTGCCCACTGCCGTGACACCGGCCCGCTACTAGGCATCATGTAGACTAGAGCCGGAGAAGGGTGTGGATGTGTGCGCCTGCATATGTGTGTGTCCAAGTTTGGACGGATATTCTCGGCGACTGCCAGCCGAACAGCACACAAGGGCTGTCCTTGGGGCGTTTGACGTGCGCCCTTTGCCTGAAAAAGCCCCTGGTACCGGACAAGAATATCCCCTTCCCAGCGATGTCGGCGCCCACAAGGCCTTGAAGCGCTCTGAGCTGTTCAGGGGGCGTGGTGGGTCAGTGGCAATATAAATATTGCTAGGCACAGGATTGTTTCCAGTACTCCTGCGAGCCGGAGCCCTGTATGGCGGGTTCCCACCCCATCTCATCTGACGATCGGATGTATTTGGATCAGGGCCCTTGGGCGATATGGCAGAGTTCAGTGCGAGGAGGCTTCCCCGGTGGCGCGCAGACAACTATTGGAAGGCGGTGCGGATGGGTATCATATTGTTGATTATGTCTCGAGGTTGATGCTCTTTCCGAACCGTGCGTAGAGCTCGACCTTGAGCTGTGTCATCTCCTCGCGAGCTGCGTTGAGCTTGTCCTCCAATTGTGATACATCCTCCTCGATCCTGGTTGTAGATGCCTCGAGCATTTCTTGTGCTTGTGATACCGTGACGTGGAAGAACGAGTCGCCGATTTTGTAGCTGCGTAGAAGAAGCATATCAGCAGGGGCAAGGTGTGACACGTGCTGTGGTTTGGTACTGACGGGATCTTGTCGTCCTCGTCGGCCAGCTCCAGTTCCATGGTTATGTCGTCGAGCTCTTCTTTCTCTTTCTGCTTGGGCTGTCAGCTCCTCCGTCTCTCCGCGCAGTGATCGAAGGCCGGGGTCGGTGGCGCACGCTCTTGATCTTGAGGTCCTCCTCGTATTTGAGCTCGCGTTGGTGCAGCCGGCTGAACTTGTTGATCTTGTCCTGGTCCTCGCGTCTGACCTCGACCTCGTCGCCGACGGCCTGCTCGTCTTCTTTCGTGAGCTGCACGAAAGAAATTTGATTAGCCAGGGCTGACCGACAACAACAAGCTGGAACTGTGTCTTACCATTCGTCTCTGCATCTTGGCGGTTGCTGTGGCGTGGTGCTTGACGACGAGATCTGGAGAACACGCTCCTCCGAGGCTCTGGCTCTGGCTCTGGCTCTAGGGCTCTCTAAATTTGGACCCCAAGCTCTTCCACCCTGGCTTTCTCTTGAACGGGCAGATGCGGGGACGGTGTGCGAGCACAGTACTATCCGTCTCGATACGGCCTGCGCTAACGGGATGACGTCGGGGTGTGATTGGCAGGGCCCGCTAAAACGAATTGTTGCTGCCGATTGGAGGGTTGGGGGTGTTGGTGTGCAAGGAAGGAAGCGGCCGAAAGTCAACAAGCACAGCTCGGACCGCATACGGCAACAGCATCGACCTGACAAAGCTCGCCTGCGAACCAGCCAACACCCATCGACCGATACTGACATCGGGCACGCAGCAAGACGACGAGATGGCGCCAGGACAGAAGATGTACCCTCGCGCGACGGTGAAAAAGATCGTCAAGGCCCACTCCAACTGCAATGTCAGCAAGAATGTCGACGTGACGGTAAGCTGGACACCAAAGAACCCGACGCGTTTTGGAGTCTGTACGCGCTGACCTTGACCTCTGGTGATACGCAGATGTTCCTCGACTATGTCATCTTCATGCAAACGTGCGCTGCGCCCTATCCCACCACCGATCTTCACGAGCTCAACGACTGACGGAATAGACAGGCTGGTGAAAGAGGCGGGAATCGAGTCGAAGCAGGCTGGCGAGAGGGGCATCACAGCCAGGAGTGTCAAGAAGACTACAGGAGTAAGAAGGGCCATCCTATGTCCAGGCGACGCCAGTCAAGATCGCTGACGTGTCTCTGCGCAACAGAATACACTTGCAAAGTTCAAGGGGTGAAGGGGCCTCGACGCAGCTGTCGATCCCCCCAAACCTCACGCGTCAAGTCATGGTCGCGTGCCTAACCATTTCTTCTTGGAGAAGAGCACAGACCCTCCTCGCCCAACACACCACAGCATAGCATGTCGGCAACGCGATCTGAGGTGCAGATAGAAGATGTGCGGTGGCTGGCCGCATCCAGCATACGAGCACACTCCACCTTCCGTTGAGGCTGAAGGGCCAGTCTTGGGCTGCATGTATGCACCATTGGCCGGATGAGGAGGGCGGCGTGTTAGCAGACGCCGGGCCCACAGCGGGAGCTACTGGAGCTACCACCTAGGTCCTGAAGGACGGAATAGATTCCTGCAGGAATGTGCAGGCTTGACTTGGGTCGGATGCGACACACAAGTTCCGATATGTACGTAGTACGCTCATTGAAAAATACGAGCATGGGTCATGGTTGAAGAGGCCGAGAAGCCATGACCACGAAATCGGTAGCATCAATTGAAGTACCTCCGTAGACTGCAAACGGTCGATGCCTAATAAAGTTGCTTGCCAGACCCGTTTCGCTCACAGTGGGTCAGACTAGGGTGGCACTGGCCAACGACATCAGACGCCGCCCACTTCAAAATTTCCACTTGACCTGCAGCCTCGACAGCTCCCTCAGCCCAGCTCAACCACCAAACCGAACAACCTGGACAAGAACCCCCGCAAACATCCACACTCACCCATACCTAAGGAATCTTCCTAAGCACTCCAATCCTCCTCTGTACGAGCCATCTCGAGAAAAAACTCTGTGACATCTCCCAGCACTGCACCGATTTCAAGCATCCTCGTGCTTGTAAGGCGATCGTGTCAATCACCAAACCCACTGCACCAGCCACATCACCGCAGCACATACTGGCAACCAACAGTGTGTCCTGTGCCGACCCAACCCGAACCAACCTGCCCGTCTAGCTGTCACCGAGATCGCTCATCCCACTCTCGCAATGGCTGCCACATCTGTCCAGAACCCCCCCGCCCAATCCGAGTCCAAGTCCTCCAAGAAGAAGAAGGCCAAGGCCGCCGCCGCCGCTGCCGAGCGCACCGAGTCTCCTGCCCCAGCTGCCACTCCCGACCAGCCTGCTTCTGTCGCCGGAAACAATGATATCTCCGAGAATGCTTATATTCGCGAGCTGAAGAAGTGAGTAACTCGCCCCCGCACCCCAACATGGTCTGCGGGGCAGCAGCTAACTTGCACGTGCCAGGGGCATTCGGAACACCAACAAGAAGATCGTGAGTAATCACCCCCTCCGTCTGACCTTGCACGGCACAAGCTGACCAACACTCCTGCACAGGGCAACGCCTCCAAAACCCAAGCTCTGGTCGACGAGCACAAGTCCAAAGGCAAGACACCCGAGGAGCTTGTCCAGCTCAAGATCATCAACCCCGACCAGAAGAAGCAAGTCGACAACCTCAACTCGCTCAAGGCCGAGGTTGCAAGACTCGAAGAACAGCTGGCCCAGTACGAGAAGATTGACGGAGAGTACCGTGCCCAGGTTGCCTCTGTTAAGGCCGATATCGAGAAGTCGTTCGAGCAGGACAAGGCAGACGCCGTCGCCGAGGTCAAGAAGCAGGCCGAGGCGGATGCGAAGAAGTCGCTGCACGATGGTCTCCTGGTCCTGTCCCAATTCCTGCGTCTCGCTGCCCACCGACGGGCGGAAGCCCCCGAATCTACAGAGGATGAGGACCAGGCATTGGAGGGCATCCTGCTCGGTGTTTACGGTGGTGACGAGGCCGCTGTGAATGTCATGCTGCGGCTTTGCGAAGGAACCGAGGACAAGACTGCCTCCGTTCACGGCGAGACCCTCGAGACAACTTGTGAGTTTACAAAATATGTCTAGATTGCTGTAAGCTGCTTTCTGACTGGCTCTTCACAGACGCGACCGTCAAGGCGTCAGCTGCCGCCCACTCGGCCCCGCTTTACCAAACGGCTTCCGAGGCTGAGACCGAGCCCGTTGAGGCCGCCGAACCCGTTCAGACCGATCCCACCGTTGCCAACGCTGGCCTGACCGAGATTGATGCTGGCACCGACACCGCTTTGACAAACGGGCAACAGGAGGAGGCTGCTGCTGACAGCACAATCCCAAATGCTGATGTCGGCGACGCTGCTGCGAACGCCGCTGCGGAGAGCCAGTGGGACGCCGGCAATGATCTGGCCACTTCCCAGGAGTGGGTCGAGGTACAGGCACCAGCTGAGACCGTCCCGACCGAGAGTGCTCCCGCCGTGCCCGCCGCCGCCGCCGCCGCTGCGCCTGCTGCCGCTAACACCGCATCCTGGGCTGACGATCACCCAGAGACCACGCCAGAGGTACGTAGAGAGGTATACCCATCCCGAATAACTCGGGCGACTGACATTTCTGGCCAGGCTTCGACTCCTACCGATCCCAACGATGGTTTCCAGTCTGTCCAGCGCCGTGGAAACCGCGACGGCGGTAACCGCGGAGGACGTGGCCGTGGCCGTGGAGGCGGCTTCCGTGGAGATGGCTTCCGTGGCCGCGGACGTGGCGGAGCGCGGGGACGAGGTGGTCCCCGCCGCGACGCCCCCGAGGCGTCATCCTAGAGGGTGCGCCAGCGCTACCTGCGGTGGAGACGAGGGCTAGGTCGTGATATACCTCCTCAGACAGCGGATCGCCATCGCCGCCGATCCCGTGTACAAAATCACTTGAATCAGCAGCCAGACACAACCTGGCGCACCGAGCGTGCGAGCCAGCAGGCTACATTAATACACATCACAGCGGCCGAGTCAACGACTCCTTCGCCTGTGGACTTTGTGGAGTTGGGGGACTCCGACTGGCCGTTCTCCAAGTTGTACCAGGAAGGTTGGTAGATTTGATCTCATGACCGCCTGCGCTCTGTTCTTAATAGTGGGATGGTTCACGAGAATGAATAATGAAAGAGAAAAGGAAAAAAAAGAAAAAGCGGAACGGTCTGGTCTGATTTGGTCTGGTCTGGTTTGTCAATGACCCTGTTTCATCTCTGGTCCGGGCTGGGTGGGAATGCTTTTGTGGCATAGGGACTTGGACAGGAGGAGTGGGCTACACTCTGCTACCTGGAGCACGGTTTGCGCGGTGTCATCCTCGGTTTGAGTTTTTGCGCGGCTGTTGACACTCATGACACGGTCGGTGTTTGGTTCCCGGTATCCTCAAAAGTGCATATATCATTGCGAAGCATGTACTGCATATGCGTTGCGGTCGTCACTAGGTACAAGACAGAGCCCAATGCAAGGTCACGAGCATTTACATCCATCAATTGAGTTCATTGAGAGGCATGTGACGTGGACAAGGGTCTGGAATTCCTCAACGCCACCATCTTGTACCCCTAAGGTTCTGACATGTGAGAAGATGCCCATCCGCTCGCCGTTGCGGTCTTTATCAGTACTCGAGGTGTATTCAGAGAATGCGCCGGCGCCTTCCTTTTCTTTCTTGGCCTGTTGGGTCAGGTCTGTCCCTGTCACTCGTCACTATACCAGCGGTGGATGGCGGCGTATCCTCAGTACTTTCAACCATGAGTCCTGGTGATTAGAGACGTGAGAGCAGCGATCTCCGCGTAACACTCGGAGGCAAGTAGGTAGGTAGCCTCTCCACACTCTAGGCCTTCAGCTCTGCTATTCTGGTCTGGGTTCCTGCGCGCTGCTCGCCAGCACGAATTTAGTGACTGCTTCGCCGCGCTCTCCTCCGACCCTTCACCCTTCCATTTCACACAGACGATCTCCTGACAGTCGCTCGACCTATCAACTCAGCGACCTCGCTGCGATGGATAACATTTGTCGCGTGGGCACGGGGAAATATCCCACAGTAACAGCAACATCTTCCGCTGCCTTTTTCATTTTTTGTGGCAGTATTCTCTCAGTCTGCTCCTAGTGACTTCTGGATCATGGTACAGCCCAGAGATGGAGTCCGTCGCAAGCCAGGTCCCATCGTTCTTCACTTCGACCAACGCCCGAGGCGCATGAGCGATGCTTACAGCTTCCATGAGGACATCCCGGGCGCTGTGGTCTCTTGTAATGAGGTAGAACTGATGTTTAAAGGTGGGACATCCCGCTGGGAAGCTTGTCAGTCTTGCCTGGCGGTCTTCTTGGCCAGGTCCTCGGTTGCGCTGCGACCAACCACACCCCCCATACAAGCGCGTATCGTCTGTCTCATGATGTTGTGGAGACTCATCCAGGACCATAATACCAGAAGGTATTTCAGACCCACCCAGCCAGCTACGATTAAATCGTGCCTAGCGAGCGAGCAATGGCGCAATAGCGAACGGATCACCATCCCAGCATTGCGGTCCCGAATGCTTCGCGATCCGAGGAACTCGGGAGCGGTTCTTCTCGAAAGCCCCTAGAGGCGATTTGAGAGCTCAATCACCCCGTGGGGCCAATGACCCAGAAGGTGATTTACGGAAGGGAATCTCGCGGTTGCCTGGGATCTTTAGAATTAAAGAAACACCCTTCCTCAGTGTAGATGTGAAGTACCTATGTAACTACCACTTCCTCCTAAAAGACTGCCGAGGCCGGGGTACCATATAACGCTCTTATTAGTGCTCAGCCCATATCTTGTTTGGTGAAACCTCTTCCTCGAAGTCCCGAGCAAGAAATGCTTAAAGAGATTGTGGCAGACTGCAACATGAACATGAACACGCTCTGTTGGCAATTTCTTGATTTAATCAATTGCTTCAAGAAATGATATAAACCCGACTTTGAACAGCAGGTGGCGGGAAAGCCGCTCTTCTTAGTTGCTGTATTCAAGGAGCCGTCCAGGAATCTTTCATTGGTGTCATTTGGTGGCTGTGGTCAGGCACAAGTTTCATGGGAAAAAACAATTAGGGACATTGGTGGGGGCATTTACGACGTTTAGACAATGATCTACAGTTTCTTCGTCTAGAACATAGGATTTGGCCTGACCTCGGGACTGTCCCCCATGCTGCGGCATGGTGGCTTTTTACTCATTGGAACACACACCTCCCAGCTTATGCAACATCTTATAATGATTGAGAGGACTTCAGGGTCAGCATGTATCCGGTTTGGTGGCGTCTACTGCCGATGCGTCTTACAAAGGTTCGCTGGACAAACTCGCAAGACTCTCAATTCTACCACAGGGCCAAAGCACAGGGAGTCACCTGTCTTGTAATAAATCGGCGGATCTCTGCCAAATATCATCACGTGAGAGTTACAAGAACGGCCGACGAATTCCCAAGCAACTAAAATATCTTCTTCAAAAAAGGCAAAGCTTGACAAGAAGGGAAATTCAGTGCATCTCAACTCGTAATGGCTCGAAGTGGATACGAAAGGTTCATCCCAATTTTTGTATCCACGAGAATGAATGGACTGGTAAGAACGATCCTGCATAATCCATAGCAGCGCTTTGATGCTCAGCTGCCAGGCAAAGCTAATCCAAAGATCTTGCTGGACAGCACTAGTTACAGGATCTTCGGATGGTCGCGATCAGTATCGGGTGATAATCGAAACATTCAACTGCTTCAAGGTCGTACTCGCAACCCAGGACACGACAACGAGCAAGCTTTGCGAGATTCATGGTGCATAATAAGAGATAAAATTTGATGCACAACGTTAGAAGATCCTCGGGGAAGCATGCTGCTTGCCGCTGCTCACTCAACACGATGGGTGCGTCCCTAATTAGCATTGCCGTGAGAGACGAATTCATTGCCGGTGCTCTCAGCTGTGCATATGGCAGGCCCCTGCGCTGCATTGCTGTCGGCAATGGATGGCACCTAATCTCTTCCTAATTTTTTTCTTCGTCTTCATGGTAGGACTTCTCTCCGACCCTAAGGCAAGGAACAAGAAGGCAAACCTCGTTGGCTCTCGAAACTTTGTCTAACCATCGACTGGAATGCCAAGCCTGACGGTTACCTAATTTGTTTCTATACCACATGCGTAAATTCTCCACGCTCACCACCTCACTCAAATTGTTATGATGCTTTGGGATTTGGTGCTGTGCTATATACCATGGGCAGAACCGTTTCTGGCCCATCCGTGACATCGCCGGTACACGTTTACACGACCTTGCTAATACCCAAGTATAGGCATGACAGACATAGTACATCGACTTATTAGGCAGCATACTCGGCGTAAAATCAAAGATGCAACAGCACACATGACCCGCAGAACCATCAAACCGTATGCGATTAACAGAAAAATAGGGTTACTGGTGCTCCTCGACAAGATGCACTTACATCTCCCCTACCCGGATATAGATCTGGCCAACTTGGCATCAACCTGGGCGAACTTTAAAACCTCGTCAAGCTTCTCAGCTGATTAAATCAAGCTGTTGTTTCAGTGGTGCATCAGCCTGTACACAAATTGGCTCGGGCGCCAATCGAAGCGTACCTAAGTATCTTCATTCCCTGGACGATACATAAGGGACGTCGTCCACGCATCACCTGGCCAGGAGGACCCACTTTCCAGTGGGCAGTGACTTTTCTGTCCAGTTCCGAGGGTGGGCGGAAGGCGCACCGATGGGAGGCGATTGTGGGTGCTGCCACAGCCGCATGTTCCTCGGAAGTATCAGATGGAGATCTGTTCTAGGCAAAAAGTTTGGTATGTAGCCGTCTTTATTAGCTTCCCGCCCCTGTCACCCCCCTCGCGCCGGGATCGCGGGTGGGTGTGCTTGGCGACGTGTTAATACTTGGTGATCTTGTAAAGCTGATACAGCCGTCGACGGCGCAAACTTTGTTCAACTTACTTTCCTCGCCGTGTGGTACACCTGCCTATTATGACGTAGTGTATGCGCCCCAATCATAAAATTCCCCTCTTGCCGGACCTCCAAAAGCGGGTGATTCAGTGGCTAACGCGCTTGTGCTGTTGGTCGGGGCTTTCTGTTTCGTGTGTGTCGTAAGGTTCGATGACTTGGTACGGCCCTACCCGCGTATTTCTAGGTTCCAAGATCTAGGCTCCAAGGTCTAGGCACCGCGACCTTATCGTCTCGCGGTGCAACTACCAAGCTCTATTATACATCCCTAATATTGCTGGATATCCTTGTTTTGGCTCAGACAACAAAGCCACCAATTGGTCTGAAATAACTGAATTAGGGAGCGCAAACTAAACCTGTATCTGTGAAAATCAGAGCAGCCTCACCGATAAATGCTCTCACGTCGCATTAGCAGTTAACAGTCTACAGCGGCTCGTAGTACCACCCGAGTATGCATCGAGCATAATGCCACTGAGTGGGTTGGTTGCATTGCATCTGGTAGCTTGAACTAGCCCTATAGTATACTATTCGAGATACCGTCACAGTCAGTACCTAGGTAATTTGTCAAGAGGGTCACTATGGACACTAACAGCTTTGAGCATACTGATGACTTTCTACCTAGGTACTCGGTATTTTGACGTTGAAACGCGCAACGGCGGATAAATCAAGGAAGATGGCACCATCAGCTGGTCACTAGTGATAAAAAGGGAAAGGGTCCCTAGTTGCTTGTGTACCACGTGAAGCTTATTTTCTTGGTACGAAAATCTAGCTATATTGGATCGTGAAGTGCCTAACATAGTATGATGCGCTGCTATGTGTGATCGACATGCAGCCCACTGAGTCGGAAGAGAACCTTGGAAGTCTGCCCCCCCCCCCCCACGTGGTGTCGTCATGTGTTCTGTGGATTCCATCTATACTACATGACAATCCCCTATGCCAGTGGTGTGCTGCATTGTATACACTCGTCCTTGGCCACGCCTGAAATAGGCGCCTGTCAGCTGTCTCCCCGAGCGTCTGTGCGGCTAGATTGCTGAACTTCATCCAGACACCTCAATTCCAATCCCAACAGAAGTGTGAAGGGTTGATTGGTCTGGTTTGTCTTGTTCCTGAGTACATGATGATCCCTTGTTTAACGTTGAGTCGTGGCATCTCAGGGGTTGGCCACAGGGTCTACCTATAGGTCCATGACATCGTCTAAAATCCGTGCTTGCCAACAACCTTGGAAGAGAAACACTTTAATAGAAAAAGGATAGATCTACTGTGACGATACATTTACAAGATGCCAGTGCAATATGCCAATCGAGTTGGGGGGGTGACGATACTGGTTAAGGCTAACAGAAGAAGGTTTGGTCGGTTGGAAGACCGTTGCGTTAGCTGTGGGGTGAAGTGCTCGAATGACAGAGACTTGCGGATGTACTTAAGTAGCGAGTACTTGGAGAGACTTACGGCCGGAATTGTGCGATCTCTCGTGATAGAATTATCATCTAGAATATAGGTACCTAGGAAGGTGGGTAAAGTTTCTCAAAACTCCAATCCTAGTCCAGCCTTACGAAATGCAACCACCCTCTAGACGCCAGCTAATGCAACGTCCCGTTTGAAGCCATAATGACGCCCAATCAACATCTAGTGTTCCCCAATCGGACCTTGAACTTGACCCAATCTTCCTATCACGCGCCCCGCGGAACACGCGGGTAGCTCCGATGCCCAATTGCGACAATGTGACCCTCCTATCGAAGTGTCGAGTTTCAGATTTCGCTAGCCTAGAAGCAGAAGACCTGGTCCGTGATCTTTGACGAAGCCCCGGGCTTTTCGTACCCCAGCTCGACCAATCCCTTCTTCGCGGCGTTGATCATGCCCGGCGGCCCGCAAAGCATAACCCTGGAGCCGTCCTCCTTTGGACCGGGGAACTTCTCCGCCATGAGCTCCTTGGTGACGTATCCCGTGCCGTATGCCCAGTTCTCCGGAGGGTTATCTAGCAGGTAGAACATCTTGAAGTTCTTGGGGTATCGCCTGGCGAAGGACTCGAGGTCCTTGCGCAGCAGGATGTCGTCCTCTGACCGGTTGGCGTAGATGAGGCTGACCTCGGTCGTATCCCTTTCGTCCTCGCAGATGGCGCGGATAAGCTGGTACATGGGTGTTATCCCTGTGCCTCCTGCCAGCATGCCGATCTTCTTGCAGAGGCCCCTCGTGTACCGCATGGCGCCCTTGGGACCGCGGAACATGACCTCATCTCCGACGGACAGGTGCTTCAGGTACTTGCCGGTGAGCTGGCCGTCGTCGTATACCTTGATAACGAGCTCCAGGATACCCTTGTCTGAGTTGTTGGATACGGGTGTGTACGATCGCTGAACCGTTGCGCCGTCTATCGTCGTCTTGATGGCCACATGCTGGCCGATCGGCAGGCCCAGAACGGCGTCTGGTGTTGGCAGCTCGAACACGAGTCTGTAAACGTTTGGTGTGACGAGCTCCTTCTCAATCAGGGGCAGGGGGTGGTATGTCTGCGGGTCCAAAAAGCCGCGCTGCAGCAGAGGGTCTGCCTTTGCTACTCTTGGGATCTTCTTGTGTGCTGCGTGGTGAAGCGCGCCAGACTCCATATCGAGCAGTTGAGAGAATTTCCTGACCGCCACGCCTCCTGCAACGAGTGCAAGTGCTGTTGCAATAATGAAGCCCTCTACAAACCCGAATCCGCTCCCACTTCTTGAGCCCTGAGCTTGTCTGAGCTTGAGAAGATTTGATAGTGCTGACAGATCCATCCTGCGCAGGCCGAGTGTGGCTCCGGCCAGAGCACCTAGAGACACGACTGCCCCGCCGACTGCTGTTGATGCGCTGGTGCCTGACTTTTTCGACGCTGGTGGTGTCTGCAGTGTCACACGCACTGGTTTTGCTGCAGGCTTTCCGGCGCTCTTAAGCTTGCCGACGCGGAAATCGGCCATGATCTCGAACGCGTCCTCAGAATGACCGGCGTTGTCGAAAGCCTCAGTTGCGTCTGTTCCGGCAGCTTCCACCAAGATCTCCGCGCCACCAGGATGCTCTTCCAGATATTTGGTCAGATCATAGACTGTGTGTTCATTGTTAGCAGGCTGTGATCGTTCCCTTCGTCTTGGTGCTGCTCACCCTCGCCGTTAATGACCATCCAGGCGTCTTCGGGCCCCCGATGGGCGGCAACATCTTTGGCCGTATATTCTGTGTCTACAGACATAGTGTACTGAGTGTTCCAAAGCAAAGTGTGAGAAAGACTTTGGAAAGTAATGTTTCTCTAGACGAGGCCTATTCACAGTATGCTATAAAATTGTCGACGATGAGTTCTGACAGTGGCCTTGTATATAAATGGAAGCGGAATATCAAAACTACCTGGCCAGCAAGAAGTCCCCTATCACACCCTGTCCACCGGGCTGTGCGTATCGGACCCTCAAAACTAGTCAGGGATGAACCTTTCGATTTTACAGTGGGACGCCGAGGCTCTATAAGCTAGATTGCAACCCTACAATCGATCTGCCGAGGCGACGGCCAGATCCGGAAGCACCCGGGGCCACGAAACGGGCGACGGCAGGGGCTTCAAGAGAGGTTTTGGCAATCCCAAAAAATCTACTGGCCCGGGATTGGCTTCGTGCGATTCGGCCCTCGCCAAAATTCTGCGTCGGCCTACGTCATGACGCGAGCACAGTGAGCTGGCCGAGTTACACTACCCACGCGCCAGGTTTGCCATTCGTGTGGCCTTGGTTTTTTGCGGAAATCGGGCATCATTTTGCTCTCCAGCGCCGGCGAGCCGAGGCAAACCTGAAGGGCACCGCAAGGGTCTGCCTGGGTCCACTGAAAATTTCTGTAGGATATTTTCAGCACCACTGCAAGCACACGCATTGCGTGAATCTCGCCTTGTCCGGGTCCACACAGCGACACCTCGACTCGCCCTTTTCTCGCGAAGACCGTCCCGTTCAACGCCTCGGCAAGTGGATTTTGTAGAATTAATAATGCCGAAGGTTTTGTCTTACAGGGCCGGATCGGCATGGTAGAGATACGTATGCCTGCAGCCATGGGGTTTCCAGAATGTTGTCATGGTTCGGCAACGGAGGGAGCCCCTGAGCGACGATATGAAGCTCCCGCGCCCAGCCCGGACTCATTTATATATCGCCGCTCCCAATCATCTTGAGCTCATGGCTCATGTGTGCTATTATTATCCCAGCCCATCAAAACAACATATTTTTTATCATTCAAACAACTGGGCTGCTCTCCTCCAATTCCACTTAGATTCCCGTCCAGATAACTACAGCAACCAGAACCAGCCAAGATGAGACCCGACTTTGTGCCCAAGCAGTTCTATCTGCTTGGCGAGGATGTCTCCACAGCACGAGAGATCAGCATTCCCTCAGCAGTCGACGAGGATGAACTCAGGCAACTGGTTGCATCACATTTTGCCATTGTCGGCGCAAAAGGTATGCATGCATTGGGACACATAAGATTTCTGGTTGGCCGCCCAATACTCACTATTGTCACCAGGTATCGGGTTCGTGAACGATCGTGAGGCGTACTCAACGGTGGCGGACGTACTAGATGCACAAGGCCCAGTCGCTATTACTATTGACGGGCGTGGGGTCCGTGAGGTCCAGGGGCCCAAGGGTCTGCCATATGTCGGCAACTATTTTGAGATTTACCCCGACCATCTCGGAAACCACCAGCGGCTATTCGAGAAATATGGCCCCATCTTCAAGACCAACAACATGGGTTCGACCACATATCTTACAAATGATCCCGCACTTGCAGGTATCTTTTTCTCAGAGAACGATTTTTTCACCAAGGATATCATCCCAGGACACCCCCTCTACCCCATCAAGAACAACGAGGCTGGTGTCTTCCTGGGTGACACGGACACGGAAGAATGGAAAGTCGCACACAAGTTCTTGCCTCCATTTTTTGGGCCAAAGGCAGTGCGTCATTATGCCCCGACCATGAACCAGACTGTTGAGGATGCGTTCAAGGTTTTCGACGAACTCGCAGATCGCGATGAGGCATGGAACGTGTACTCTTACATGCTGAAGCTCGGCTCACAGGCCGTCGGCAAGCTGATCCTTGGCATGGATTTCAACCACTTCGCTTCGGTAGACGCGCCACCACACGAGATGGTGATCCTCATGGCCACATCCCTGGAGCTGAACAAGAAGATCACATCGATGGGTAGCTGGTATGCTCATCTCCCATTTGGCGACCCGAAGAAGTTATACGATGCGAAGGAGCGCATGAGGGTCATGATCGAGGAGGTCATTGCTGGTGCATCGAGGGGGATCGAGGACTTGGACCTGCAGGAGGCGGCGTTGAAGGCGAACAACATGGTTGACTATGTGTTGCGCGCCACCGACAACAAGGGCAACAAGCTCCCGACGAACCGTGTCCTGGAGCCACTGGTCGTCGCCACCGGCGCCGGCTTCACCACGACCAGCTCCCTCCTGTCCTGGCTTATCTACGGCATGGTCAACTACCCGGGCATGCAGGAGCGCCTGCTGCAGGAGCTCGTGGACAACGACTTCACCGACGAGACGGAGGTGACGGCCGACCTGACGGCCAAGCTGCCCTTCCTCGACCACTTCATCAAGGAGACGCAGCGGCGGCACAACCCGTCATACCAGCCGGCACGCACGGCCAAGTGCGACCTCGTGCTGCCAGGCGGCTACAAGATCCCCAAGGACTCCATCGTGATCCCGGCGCTGCACCACATCCACAACAACCCAGCCATCTGGGGCAATCCGGCGAGCTTCGACCCGGACCGCTGGGACACCGATCGCGTGCGCAACAAGCCCAACAACAGTTATATCCCCTTCGCCACGGGCCCCCGCGGCTGCATCGGGTTCAACTTTGCGCTGCAGGAGGTGCGCATCTTCCTGTGCAAGCTCGTGTGGCGCTACCAGTTCAGCCTCGCCACCGAGGGCGCCATCGACTACGACCCCATGTTCCAGCTCATACGGCCCACGAACCTCTACGTGCGCGCTGAGAGGAGGGTGAAGTGGCCGCCGAGGACTGAGGCGTAAATGGGCTGGCTGGCTGCCGCTGCCAGTGCTTCTTTAGCGAACGAGTTGGGTGAGGGTGGCAGGTGTCGGCCTGTGTCTGGCCCGGGAGCGCGGTGAGCATGACTCGTTGCCTCCCAGGCGCGGTGGAGCTGACGATGTGACGCCTGCGACGACCTGAGCGTCGCGGAGCCGCCACTGCGTTACCTCGGCATTGGTGCAAGCTTCTCACCAGGAGTTTCTGAGGGCATTTTCTTGTTTGTGCGTGGCGGGAAGCGGCGAATTGGTGTTATGGTTTCTCGGAGTTCAGGTTGGCGTTTTACTGGCGTCCTGAGTATCGTGGGATCCTTTTCTGCCCAAGCACTGGCAGTGTTCGGGGAGTGGGTCCATAGACAAAACAGATTCTCGCTCACAATGCAAAACAAACAAATCGATCGACGATGATTGTTCTTTCCTCGGTGCCCGTACCACCGAAATGTGATCTGTTATTCCGGCTCGTGCCCGCGGGCGACAAAAACACCGACGCCCACGACCCGCTCTGATGCTCTCGCAGCGTGATGGTTTGTCGAAGAAGACAGTTGAAGAAAGAGGACGTTAAGCTCAAACTGCATAGATCGAGAGATCGGAAAGCTGTCAACGGAGTCTCGGGCCATTTGGATCACGTCGGAATATTCGACGAAGTTAGAATGTTGACAAAGTGGACCAGGCTCGCGGAGCTTTTAGGTGCAAGGAATCGGATGAGGCCGTTGCTTACACAGACCGTCCCGCCATCTGCAAGATCTGAGATAAGATTCAAGCACCGGGCATATAGTGTCCTGGGTCAGGCGAAGCGGCTGATGCCGGATCCAATGATGGCACATCCTCAGCCTTAGGACGACCCAGGCGTCCGTACCTCGGGGGCTCTTGCACAACAACACATGAACTAACGGATGGATAGCTGTAATGGGAGATGGTTCCGATGTTCATCTTGGGCACAGGCAGCGCCCGGCCGAGGGTCCAACGTGTGTCAAAGATCTGCCCTGTCAAGTTTCAGCCCACCAGCAAAGGATACAAAGGGGTATGTATCTATCTGGGAACACGCGGCATATCAAGACCTAGAGCAGTTGGGCCGTTCCCGCAACAGCATTGGGGAAAACATGATTCCGACCCTATGGACTCCTTTCACCCAAATCAAGACATCAATCAGTTGAATCTAAGTTTATTTCGCAATCGAACAATTCTCGGCTTCGTAGACCTGCATCCGGGCGATGTTCCATACAACCCTACGATGTGGCGCCAAGGTCGCCCATAATGCCCAATAATCTTGGCTCTAGTGCGGATTTAACAAGATCAGATTTGACCAAGGGTCTGCAAAGACAGGAAAATCATGCATGGATTTGAAATGGTCCAAACATCTTCGCAAATGTTGGAACATCTGTCCTTTTCCGTCTTACTACCCTAGGTGGCAGTGTTAGCCTACCAAGATCCGACCCCACGTAACAGGGCCACATGGTGGAACAAGTTGGAGGATCCATCCAGGTTCCCAGAATTTAGGGGTTGCTGATCATGTTTCTGATTGGGCTCCAGTTTCCAGGGTGGCCGCCTAGGCTCGATACAGGCGGTAGGGGGGTCACACACCCTGCCTAAGATCTGGCAATTGGTTGAACTGCTGTCTAATAATCGCCCCATTTTCCTGCACACCATGTTCCACTACCTAGGTATGATATTATAGCATATGATATCCGCTTCCCGAGGCCCGCTGGGAAAGGGCGGAAAGTTACGACCTGTTGAGAGCTGCGCGGACAGGCGCCCATGAGCGGAAACAGCTCTTGAGACCAGACAATACCTTGGACGATCCGGCAGTCGGCACCATGGGCCCAAAATCACGTGCAGACGGTACCACATAGGTGTACTGGAGGGTACTGTGGCACGTAGGAGGTGTAACGGTGACTTAAGCTTATATTGCCGGCAAGGGCTGTGCGGCCGCAGAGTTCAGGTGCAGATCAGACGGCTCAAAAAGTTGTACATTTCGAGGGACCGGTCATCAATGCTGGCGAAGCTAGCTCGATCTTGCGCCAACCTTATGCTTGGGCATTGTACGTTTCCAACCGCATGGGGCAATTCAAGCTGTGCTGGCGGTGGCCTGTCGGCTGTTGCTGCACCAGGCGCGCTGAAGAAGGCTCTTGAGATGATTTTGTTTAGGTCGCATTGTCCATGACAGGAGGGTGGTACGATCTAAATGCAACGTTTTTGGAGAATCGGAAAATAAGCTTTACGTCGGGCTAGGGGATCGATGTGACACCAACGATCCAGAGGGCGATCTAACACACGATCCCTGCGGGTTATGCCCCCCCTGTGAATGATTGACAGCTGTCGAGATGCTAACTACCTGGAGAGCCATGCTAGGCAGGCCAGCGGGATTCGAGCGCTCAGATCCGACGGGCGCGCGCTTCCTCGAACGCCCGCAGCCTTGCCAGGAAGGCGTTGCACTGCGCAACGTGTTTTGGAGCTGTCACAATTCTTGTTGCTCAAATGAAGCTGGCTAAAACTTGTCACGCACTTGGGCTTAAGTCACGTCAATTTCGGTGATATTATTCTAGTAATGCCGGAGAAGCTTCTTAATTTGGTGACCAAGCTTTTATGCAATTAAACATCCTATTAGGGTCCGGTGCGACAGTCTTCTTGTACGACTTAATAGACTCCCATGTCAAGCGCCCAGACACAATACCTAGGTACTGCTAGAAATGTACGGAGGTGGTGGTCGACCGAGTACCAAGAGAGTGGTCTTAGCTCCCAAACCTGAAACAGGTTCCAAGAATAGAGGCAAAGATCAGCCGTGTTTAATTACCGAGCCAACGGGTTCTCTGGGCATCACAGTATTTCCAAGGTTGTTGGGCCACATGTCCAGTTGCAGGAGGGGAAGCATTAACTTCACGCACACTGAATTAGGCTTCGCGATGTCCTTGGTACTTTCTGATTGCATCAGCTTGAATGACTGTCTTAATTGATTTCTGCTGCTTGTGGGGTACATGAACGGGTTGCTGGTCTGGCTGGCGACTCGCTCGGATAGGGTTTCATGAGGAAGCATGTAAACTCGGGAAGTACCCTTAGTAGCTTCGCCCTATTCGCGCCTACGGCAAACCGGCCCACGTCCGAAGGAGCTTTAGCACTACTCGTCGGTCGATTTCCCCACCGTTGTGCATGCGGCTCCCAGGGTCCTACCCCATGACAGGGACATGGGAGGCCGCGGCGACATGGCATGCCTCTGGCGCCAGTTGACCCAAATCTAAATCTATGGCTAGCACACTCTCCTCTGGATGTTTCAAACGGGTCCAAACGCCTCATGAGTCCGTCGACATCGTGCTATGGTCCCCGTCCGCCTTTTAGCGCGAGGACGGCGAGCGAACAAACCCAAAAGCCCTCGGGATAACTCGCTGGCTGAAGGGACCCTTGACTTGGTCCTGCTCGGCTTTCCGTAGCTTATGCGAGCCTGGCGGAGGGTCAGCAGTCTTGATCCCCGGATCATGTGGAGGCCATGGACGCCGATTGGTTACTCAAACCCCCGACCACGTGTGACCTCCAAACCATCATCGCGGCTCAGGGGCCGCAGGCGCGCAAGCAAGCGATACCTAGGTAGCCCCGGAGTACACAGCAGATACATTTCACTCCCTTGGTACTTGTCTACTAGGTATCCACAGCACCATCCAAGACTTGGGAGCGCTATCATAACGACTTGGGATAGTGTGCCAGCCACTTTGCAGAAGACCATAATAGAAGCATTGTGCGTTGATGCACTTAGGACCATGCCCCTTGTGTCATTCATCATAGTGGCTGGGCATGATCTCTGGCGAGGGTGGGAGGTGCATGTAGATGCATAGGACATATTTAACCAAGATCTGAGGCGACATGAGAGTCTCAGAACCTTGGCCGTCGATCCCTGATGGCGGATCGATCTGCTCACGCCTACTTTCGCGGAAAGCAAGCGGGGATGGGGCGCTGAAGGATAGGGCAGCCAACATCCTCGGCTGCAGGGATAAAGTACAGGCTCACGCACGATCAAGACCACCAGAGCCTCTGCACGAGAGTTTCATGTGAAAAGGACAACGTGCGTGACGTAGCACAAGACTCTTTAACAATGTTTGCTGCGGGTTATGCGCACCGACCTCATGCTCCATCCACCCAGCATCTGTAGCATCGGGATAGGGCGAAGGAGGTTTTCCATCAGCCTCGTGGGGAATGCAGGCCCGGGGGGTCCATGCCAAGACAGCATCAACTGCCGTTGCATAACGATCTGCCCCCGTCCTAGCAAGGTAGCATCGTGGTCAAAGAACCTCAGCCCGTCCGCGGAATACGGGAACTATCATCTGTACTGTCTTGTTTCATAGCCTAACTAGGGGCTACATTGGAAGTGGAATACAATTGCGAACCTGTAAGTTTGCTCCCAGTCGTGCACCCTGGGTCTCGGCGACCGAATACAATAAAGGCATCACGCCCTTTCCAACTAGGTCATGGTTGTACGGCGATCCTTCCAGATCATCTTTTTACGCGTGCTTTTTCTCACGGGACAGCTACTTAGCTATTCAGCTACCGGTTTTTTCGGTGGAATTTCCGCGCACTGCCTCAGACTAGGCTATATCATACATATAAACCCCATCATGACTTCCACGACGACAGTCAAGACGCAAGCGCGTGACAGCTCCCCTTCCCATACAACCCAGCGAACACGACCTCGACAAAAGCCTGGTGCGGCCTGTGAGGAGTGTCGACGTAGAAAATTGAGATGTGACCGGAGACAGCCTCAATGTGGTTCGTGTCAGGCCACCGGTGTGCCCTGCCACACGACAACGGTTCGGGCGGCTCGCGGGCCAAAGCCGGGCTACCTGAAGGACCTCAAAGCCCGAATAGGTAAGGCAGCCGTCGGACGAAGGCCATGCTATGCCACTGCTGACTGGATATGGCTGCGATATAGCCGCCTTGGAAGGCACTCTCATACAGCAAGCACAACAATCGGCCCGCACAACGTCTCCGGATGACGACCAATCATCATGCTACGACCCATACCTTTTCAATGGGGCAGATTCGCTGAAGATTTCCCACCCTGGAACAGAACCCGATAACGTGTTTCTCCCCGACATGGCCTCGGGCAACCCCATATCAAACGGATTGGAGCCATCACTTGGGTTTCCCTGCCTCGGCGGTACTACCATGTCGCCAACGCCACCAATGGACGCGAGCCTGATGTCTCCTCCGCTCACTGCTTTCGGCGGCATAGGTTACGATACGATGCTTCCGAATGGAATGCACGCGTCAGGAGACCAAATCTCGTCGCTCAGTCTCGATAACATGAGGAGGATGTCGACCGCGTCAAGTTGCTGGAGCTCTCCCGACGGAGGGGCAGCCGAGTTCAGACTCTCACCCATGATGCAGGCAGACCTGTGAGTGTTACCCTGGTGTACGCAAAGTGAAGCTTCAAGTGCATTCAGTCCACATTTTGCATCCGCGATACAACACCCGTTGCTAATCATTGCCAGCGACCAGCTTTACTGGGATAGAAGCCACCTCCATGTCCCCATCATGCATCAACGGCGCTACATGGCATGGAGCCGCAAGCAGGACAAAAGTGAGGCACAACAGTGTCTTCAACTCGCAATGTGGACCCTGGCAGCCTCAACATCACCAGGCCAGTATCAGACCATGGCAAACTACCTATACCGATATGCATCTCAATCACTGCTGAACCTCGAGTCCTGGGACTCGGGGGACGAGTGGAGCCAGATGCGCCCCAACGACTTTGCGCAAGTACAAGCGCAGCTCCTATTAGCGTTTTACGAGTTCAAGTGCGTCGACTTTAGACGAGGGTGGATGAGAGCGGGGCGTGCATTTAGACTTATTCAGCTCAACTGGTTTTACGACATTCTTTCTACCTCGTCGACAATGTCCGACTGGGTCGAGGCGGAAGAGAGGAGAAGGACATTTTGGGTAGCATTTTGCCTCGATCGGACTATAAGCTTGCGCAACGACGCCCCATGCACATTTAACGAGCCGGTAAGCCCTTGAATGCTACCGTACTAGTTAATGACAACTGAGCTGAGCTGACCTTGTAACCAAAGATATACGTTCCATTACCAGCACCCGATTCAGAGTTTCAAAATGAGATTCCTACGATAACAGGCTATCTCAACAGCGATTCACTGACCGTCGGAGCGCCCGACACAGAACTCAGCGATTTCATCCATTTAGCTGCCATCTGCGGCAAGGCAGTGTCACATCGACACCAATCTATTATTGACAAGGCGCTCGGGGTACATAACACAGCGGGCATCTGGCAGCGACACCGAGAAATCAACGCCCAACTTGCAGAAAATATGAACTGTGCCAACTCAAGGCACCAGTCGCCCATGAACAAGTCAGAGTCATTAGCACCGTTCATGGGAATCATGTGGCAAATAGTCATTCTTCATCTACACTCCACCCTGAGCTGCACAGCAGCAACTGGGAAGGAGGAGTACGACTACGCGAGAGTGGAGAGCATGCAACGCGGGACACTCGCGGCGCAAGAAGCACTCGGCTGCATGGAGCGACTGTCGCAATGCAATAGTTTAAAGGTTCGAATATCTCCCCCCCCCCCCGGCTTTTCTGCAATGCTCCTGAAGCATGAACTGACTTCAATATCGATAGTTTCACCCTATAATTATGGTTCCTTTAGCACACTGCTCAGAACTCATGGAGGCATGGCCGGATCTAGCGAGACCGTTCAATAATCACTTGGCAGTAATCATGGATGCGACGCGTCGGGGGAGCGTCGGGGACACTCCTTCATAGAATCGGACTTGGGGCAAGACCAGATGAATAGAAATGTAGCATAAATATCAAATAAAGAATGAAAAGTGAAGAAATTTGACGTGAGAAATTGACCTCGGGAACTTGGGGTCCGATACTAGTGTCTGGACCCTCCAACGTTACATGGGATGTGACCTCGTACACATGGGTCAGAATGGTCCTCACGGGCGCTCCTTCTAGCTTATTGGCTGTACTTTGAGCACCCATTGTCTGTCATAAAAAATGACAGCAACGAGGCGACCGGCATAGTCAATTACTTGTCGAAGAAACCAAACCCTCAAACAAAATCACAGTGCGGTTCAAATGGTAGTTACATTTCACGCCTCGGCCCGGGGCGAGCTGAACGACCAAGCCCGAGTGCTTGGTATCGAAAATCATATCTTCACTCTCACTCAGCAGATATTTCAAGGAGAGTTTATCGATATCCTGCAGCTTCCCCTGCAGGATATCAGGACGAAGAGAAACGCAGGAAGATGAAATGGGGTTTGATCTGCGCCTCGGTTCACAGTTCGTCGGTTTCGCGTTGCATTCCACAAGCAGGACGGCGTGCACGCCGCTGGCAGCCGAACTGTGTGGTGATGACACGTAGAGGCTGTCAAAATAAGCTCAACCCCGGGATGATCAGATGAAGCCCTCAATGTTGCGGACGGTGGAGCGAGGAAACATCGGACGACATTGGCGGGACACAGGCCGGTGGGAACGCGGAACTCTTTTTGCATACCCCGGTTGGTAACGATCACTAGATGGCGCTAGGACTTCAGTCCGGTCCCTTGGTCCTTCCTTCGCATTTGCATGGATTAGGGACAACTACCCCTAGAAAACGTGCAGTCCATTACCGGATTGCTGCTAGTGTGTTTTCGGCATGAGCTCAGAGCAATTGGTTTCACCTAATCCGTTATCTGAGCGATCGATCGCGATCGCACCAGGATTGGCTCGTGGCAGCCTTGTCCGCTGCTCGGCCAATCATCTTACACGAATGTTTACAAACATCTCGGGGCGGGCCTAGCCTCCACTCCCCCACAGGTCCAGGCACGACGAGGTTGTCGGGTCTGCAATGGGTTTGATAAGTGGGACTTGGCCGACAAATGCACAACATTGAAGAAGGCAAGGAACAGGGCTTCATCCTCAGCCTTCTAAACAAACGTGGTTGAACGTCAGAGACAAGCAAATGCAACGCTCGAAGCTGGTAACCCTTCCGAGCCTAGGCGGATCCGCACGAAGACATCTGCCGGTCTTTGATCTGAACACACTGCTCCAACCTCGGCCCCTTCCGCAATCACGTTCC